>NC_073694.1:105226944-105366944 GCF_029784165.1 Wyeomyia smithii
GCACAAAAGCCGCTCCCCGAAGCAATACCTAGCGGTGGTCCCGGGGAGTATTATGGGCTGGAGACTGGAGGGGTTTTAGTGGGTCCGGTCACTGATTCAAACCAACCCCACACTCCCTGAGGTTGGTCACCTCAGGGGTTTGGATGCAAATTTCCCCTCCACCTGAAACAAAACAAAAAAAAAAAAAAAAAATATATATATATATATATATATATATATATATATATATATATATATATAATATATATATATATATATATATATATATATATATATAATATATATATATATATATATATATATATATATATATATATATATATATATATATATATATATATATATATATATATATATAAATATATATATATATATATATATATATATATATATATATATATATATATATATATATATATATATATATATATATATATATATATATATATAAATATATATAAATATATATATAAATATATATAAATATATATATATATATATATATATATATATATATATATATATATATATATATATATATATATATATATATATATTTTTTTTTTTTTTTTTTTTTTTTTCAAATTTATTTAAAAAAACATGTTTTCGCCCGTAAAATCTACAAAAGGCAAGCTAAAATTTGATGGTTGTTGGATCATGGAGTTATAGAAATATTATTAGCTCAAATTTTGTGAAGACATTTTTTTTGGACGGTTTGTTTGCTGTATAGAGTGGTTGGTAATTTTGTTCTTCAAAAAAAAGAGCATAGAAAGTTGAAAATATAAATAAAAGACATAATAATTATTAGTATTTTTCTATACATAATAAGTCTTCAAAAGAATCATACAGACAGGTTAAATGAGTTTTAATTTTCAGCTTAAAGATAGGTCTGTTATGAATTCAATATCTTGAAAAACCCCAATTCTGAAAAATCTATTTATTTTGAAACCCAAAAAAGTTACCTAAACATTGATTTGAACTTGAATAATCAGAAAACAAAATAAGTTAAAACTTAGAAAAAAAATTTTTTTTTCAGCTTTTTCACAGTGTATATTTTATTTAAAAAGAAAAAAAATACCATCTACAACTTTGTCAGAGACACTATACCGATAAAATCAATCGTTTCGGCCCTAAAAATATTGTTTATCCTCAAAAAAAAAAGGTGTGAGATCTTACCCCGCTCGTGGGCGGGCTTTTACCCCGCATGAAAAAGATCTGCACATTTTCAATGAACTTTAAAAATTAAAAAAAATCTGGAAAATAAACAAAAATATTTCAGTTCTTATTTTTTAAATGCGGGTATTGAATAGAAGAACCTCTTAGCGAAGAAAAAATGGAATTGCAGCCGCAACTTTTTTTTACTATAAACATAATTGCTTAAGGGGGCGGTCTTATATATATATATATATATATATATATATATATATATATATATATATATATATATATATATATATATATATATATATATATATATATATATATATATATATATATATATATATATATATATATATATATATATATATATATATATATATATATATATATATATATATATATATATATATATATATATATATATATATATATATATATATATATATATATATATATATATATATATATATATATATATATATATATTTTTTTTTTTTTTTTTCAAATTTATTTTAAAAAAACATGTTTTCGCCCGTAAAATCTACAAAAGGCAAGCTAAAATTTGATGGTTGTTGGATCATGGAGTTATAGAAATATTATTAGCTCAAATTTTGTGAAGACATTTTTTTTGGACGGTTTGTTTGCTGTATAGAGTCGTTGGTAATTTTGTTCTTCAAAAAAAAGAGCATAGGAAATTGAAAATATAAATAAAAGACATAATAATTATTAGTATTTTTCTATACATAATAAGTCTTCAAAAGAATCATACAGACAGGTTAAATGAGTTTTAATTTTCAGCTTAAAGATAGGTATGTTATGAATTCAATATCTTGAAAAACCCCAATTCTGAAAAATCTATTTATTTTGAAACCCAAAAAAGTTACCTAAATATTGATTTGAACTTGAATAATCAGAAAACAAAATAAGTTAAAACTTAGAAAAAAAAATTTTTTTTCAGCTTTTTCACAGTGTATATTTTATTTGAAAAGAAAAAAAATACCATCTACAACTTTGTCAGAGACACTATACCGATAAAATCAACCGTTTCGGCCCTAAAAATATTGTTTATCCTCAAAAAAAAAGGTGTGAGATCTTACCCCGCTGGTGGGCGGGCTTACCCCGCATGAAAAAGATCTGCACATTTTCAATGAACTTTAAAAATTAAAAAAAAATCTGGAAAATAAACAAAAATATTTCAGTTCTTATTTTTTAAATGCGGGTATTGAATAGAAGAACCTCTTAGCGAAGAAAAAATGAAATTGCAGCCGCAACTTTTTTTTTTCTATAAACATAATTGCTTAAGGGGGCGGTCTTACCCCGCTTACCCCTACGACGGTCAATGCTGCTACGTTTCTTTATCGCAAAACACTTGCTACAACTCTATCTGAAGAAAAATCACTTCGACCACAGCAGAAATTTGTCGACGTCAACTGGAAGATATGTACGAATCAATTTGATCTTGTAAATTAGAAGACCCTCCTCTTATAACATACCCTAAGCGACACTTTCTTCAGGAAGCACTCCCACCACAGGCGGTAGAAAATTAATCGGAACCAACCATTTTAGAGTTCTCACAATACATTTTAGAGTTCTCACAAAAACAAATTATTATTTTTAATCTAGTATGTTAATTACGTACCGACAGTGTTCTCTTGTTTCTTTAAAAACAGTCACAGCACAAATTCACAGAAACCGACGTAAAATTCAAGTGGAATCAACTTGAACCAATACAAAAATCGCTCAGAAACTTGTTTGAAACTTCTTCGTTCACAGGTAACAAAAAATCGTAACTCACACAAAACCTCTCACAATCTTAAGAAAATAACTATAACTTTCACTACAACTACAACAATAACTATCGTTTTAATATCAAAGAAAAGCAATAAAGAGCAACATGAAATCAGTTTGACTTTGAAAAAAACTTTTAACAGATTTTCATATGAGTATGTTATCTTGACAACGACGCTTTAATTTGTTGACTACCTCGCGTAACCCAGTTTAACCTCTTGCAATTCTTTCAATGAAATGGCTAAAAATATCAAGGGTTGGTTTTAAACGTTTTATGATTTTTGATATTGTCATGGCATAGTGACAATATCCTATTGTCCTGAACGAAAATTCTCGCAATACCTTATGGCCGACCATTTTTCGAGTTTTTTTCATATATGATACCAATTGTTTTCACGTGACCATGTGACATAAAACTGTTTCTGCGAGAATATGCATGTTTTAGGTTTAACGCCACCAAATATCAGGGTTTTGGGCATTATCAAATATCACGCAATTACGAAGCGCGACAGACAGACATACAGACGTTTAAAATTAAATGGCAAATTGGTCGGTAATATCTGGATATTCAAAATTTTCGCTCTAGTGACATTCGTTTTTGAGGCAGATCTTCAGTACAGTGCAATTGAAACTCCGCAACACTATAGTTTTCAATTCAACATTCAACAATGAATTGGAAATCCAGAGATTTGTAGGAATGCAACAGTACCTATTTAACGAAACATAAACAATGTTTTTTGAGGAGTAAAAACAACACGTTCATTTTACCGGCTAACAAAATCATTGTAGCATGAGCGAATATGATCTAAGTCAGTGTGCATTTTAAAGAAAATTGAACAGATTAATTGAGGTCGAGCAATGATAGCATATGCGTATCTATTTTTACGTTTATCTGATCCCTAAGACGATTATTTGCAACTTTGCTCAAATAATCCAGGAATTTGATTCACATTATCATGCATATGCCCTGAAATAAAATCAAAGCTACGTTGAGAGTATTCGCATGCATTTTTTTTCATCTGTTATTTATTTGACACGGCACAAATACAATTTTATGTTCAACGGCGCCAATTATATCTGGTAGCTTACTTTCTGAAGTATCTTAATAACTAAAAGCAAATTTTTTATACTCGCTGCCGACTACGAGCGGAAAATGAATCTAACTTAATGTTAGAATGTTTTGCATTAAAAGCACTGTTTGTTGTTTGATGGTTTTCCATTGCCATAGGTAAGCAAAGCAGCATATGTAATATGTTCCGCTACTGGGTCAAGATATTGGTTGTTTCCCTCGGGCCCTGAGGGTATCGTGCGGGTCTGGTTGCTGTTTCCGGATCCGGGGTCTTAAAGTGTTCCTGTCGTTTGGTTGGATGTAGGCGGAAAGGGATAGGACTAAACTGGGGCGTGGGTGGATTTTAGGAAAACAAATATAAGGGACATGTAGGGTAAGTCACGGCTCGCCAAGACATCACGAACAGGAATAGCCGGCTGTCTACCGTCGGCCTGAAGGGAAGCTATTAATTTAAAACTGGCGTCACGGTGTACAGGGCATAACCAAACAACGTGCTCTATGTCGTGATAACCTGCACAACAGGCACAGACACCACTCTCCCCGAGCCCAACACGACGGAGATGCGCGTCAAATCTATAGTGATTGGACATAAGCCGGGACATCACGCAAATGAAATCACAACCTACATCCAACGCCTTGAACCACGGGTTCGTCGAAACCTTGGGGATTATAGAATGTAACCACCTTCCCAGTTTTTCTTTAGTCCATGAATTTTGCTAACTGGGTCATTCCATGTCAAGTGTCCGAGAAAATGCATCGACCATCTCCGATTTCAACCAAAATTTGTGAGTCGATGTATTTCGAGCCGGAACTTATAAGTACAAAGTGTTGTACCGATTGGAGGACCCGTCGGCCAATGGGACTGCCTCTATTTTTGCGAATTAAGCAAAACACTTTATTTTATAAATATCTCGGGACCCTGAAGAGTTACAGGTGATACTGACATATCATTTTGAAGGGTTTTAGATGTAGAGTCGAATTACGTAATCAATTTTTTTCTGCAGTGTTGCCAACATTGCATTTATTTTCGATTCAAAATTTATTTTGCAATTTCCTCAAAATACCCCCTCTTCGATTTTGATTTTGACCACGACAATGTGTTTGGCAGGCGATTTTACATAGGAATCACTTACCAGCGAAAAACAAAATTTAGCGTTCCAAAGATACAGCATTCTCAAAATTGCAAGATTTTGGATTTTGTCTACGCACGAAAACGCTTCTACAAAAATTGCTGCAATCTTAATGGTATCCTAGCAGGTTTGTGTTATCGAAGAGATGTACCTTAATTACCGAGACCCGGTAATTGATTTTAAGTGTGTAGTTTTTTCTACTGTTAAGGTTTTTTCTACTGTTAAGAAGTCATGAAAATAGAACCGTTCATTTTTGGCATGGTTCGATTTTGGCAACAGAAAAAATTCTGGCGTGTTGCCAGAATCGAACGAGGTCTGTATTTTGATTATTTATTTGCAGCACTCTATTTTAGAAGAAAAAATATTCTCTTTAACATTGCTGAATAACTTTTGTTCTAATACAGTCAATTTTTTTTAATACGCGAAAAGGCAACGTTCCATAAAATTATAAATTGAGTACGATTTAGTAGAAATTAAACTTCCTTCTATATCTATTTGTCTTGTGGAGATGGCTCACTCGCCGATCACAAAGCGGCAAAGATGTCACTTTTTTGCAGTTACAAGCTCGTGGAAAAAATATCGCACAAGTACGAGTAAGGTTATGGAAAGTAATATTTAGATTTATAAGTAATAAAAAAATCAAATATAAGTAATGAAAAATTCAAATACGAATGTCGGAACTCTAATATCAAGAAAAAATTTGGTTTTCCTCTATACCACCACCACGGGTAGTTGCATTACGATTGTCATATTGAATTCATTTAGCTATCAAAATATAATCATCAGTACAGCTCGTTTAACTACCTATTTAAAGATCTGTACGGAGCACTTTGGTTTTCTGCTATCTTTTAAATACCCTATATTTAGTTATTTTTATAAATCTGAGATAAACAGAGTGTAGAGTTCAGAAATAAACAACGCATTTCAACTGTGCAATGCATCAAATTTGCACCCTGCTATCTGCCTCTAACGACACGTACAGACCACCCCAGCGGCGTAGTTCTTCTGCACTGATAGACGACGAGTGACCAGCGCTCTATTCATACATTGCTCGGTACAGTAATGTTGCCTGTGTCAGCATGTGTGATAGAAGAGGTTGTTAGGAACTTTTCGAAAAAGCTTCACCTTCAAGACATCAAAATAGTCTAGGTTCATGGAAGAAAAAATTAGTTGACCTATTGGGACGGGGTGATTCTGTCAATTTTTTTTTTTTGCCACTGCTATACAGTATATCACAGCAGGCAGCTTGTGTCTACTCATGAAGTCTGTGCCAGGCGTGTTCGCATGTGATTGGTACATTGTTCGTGAAAATTCGGCCTTGAAACTTTTATGAAATTTTCACTGTTTAATAATGAAATGATAATGATAACTTAAGAATCACAAAATTGTCCATCATTTTATCAATCCAACGACATATTGATTATTGAGATTCATCATGTGGTTACATCAGTTTTAACGTTTGAAATCTTTCATTCCGACGTTACACCTTGATTTCAGTTTTCACAGAATGTATCTCGATATAGTGCGGTTAGACGTAGTCCTACGTCAAAAAAAATTATATGGGCATTTGTCCAAGGTCGGGGGGGTGATGGTAAAAATCGTCAAAAATCTGTCCACGTGGTATGTGGATGGCCCCTAATTCTATCATAACATTTATCCGCCTATGTTCTTTTCCTTATTCTTATTCTTGCCCAGGATTAGAGCAGCGGTGGATTTTTCTGTTCTGTTTATTTGACACAGGCTTCGCAGCCAATAATTCCTACTGATAATAACAGTCTTCTCCCGAGCCGGGACTCGAACATGCAACGACTAGCAATTTTGTGACGAAATTTGAGGAGTTGTGGCTAGGGGGTCAAGCCAAGCTACATAGCAAATATGAAATTGAAAAATTTAGATTTATTCTAATTGTTTTTTTTTCACGGTTTTGTTTGTTCATAGTCATTTTAAATTCTTTGTCTTGTCATTTATTCCTTTATGATACAATGTATGTTTTTAGTAATAAGGTTTGCCAATAAAAGTCATTGAGGTGAGGTGAGGGTGGGGGGCGTGGTGAGGAGTTTGTTATAATTCTACGAAATTATCTATGGAGATCTGACTTTGTGACGAAATGCTACGGTGGAAGAGGGAGAAGGAGGTAAAAAAAATCAAAAAAAATACGTCATTTATGCATGCTCCCTTAGTAGCTAGTAAACCTCATCGCGTAAGCTGCTGTGATAAACAACACCGTTTTCCAGCGACACAAATTTGTTTTAAATACAATCCTATTAAACACACCATCCTCATGAATAAAATGACTGCACCCGTGAGACACATTATTTACAATTTAGAAATCATAGCAAACCTTAAATCAGGAAAAAAACATGACCATTCGCCTGGAAACGGTTTTAAATTGAGAGAGGATAATTTCTACAATGTGATAAACCAATAAAATGAAGATTTATGTGAAAAGTGTAACCAAAACTCTCCTGTATCTTTTCGTGAAAATTATTCTAGAGCGGGATTTTTTGCGTTACATCATTACCGGATGCTTTTCTAAGGAACAACTCTTTGATTACACAAATTAAGTTTTGAATTGAAAAAAATGCAATGTTGGCAACACTGCAGAAAAACATTGATCACGCAGTTCGATTCTACATCTAAAACCCTTCAAAATGATATGTCAATATTATCTGCAGCTCTTCAGGGTCCCAAGATATTCACAAAATAAAAAAGGTGTTTTACTAAATTCGCCCATTCGTCCCATTGGCCGACGGGTCCACCAATCGGTACAACACTTTGTACTTATAAGTTCTGGCTCGGAATACATCGACTCACAAATTTTGGTCGAACACTTGACCCTACTGATGATCGTATTCTGACGTACAAATGGGAAAAATAATTAAAGGCAATCGATCCTTCATAAATTCCATCGTTTGTTGCGCCCACCCTAGCCGAAGAGTCCGCTTTCTCATTGCCCGGTATCGAGCAGTGAGAAGGGAGGGAAATCTGAAACGATTTTTCGGATAAAGCACTCAGATGTTACCGTATTTTTTCCAGGAAATACGGAAAGTGCTTAACATCTTTCATCGATCGGAGAACCTTAATGGAACTGAGACTGTCCGTAAAGATGAAATAATGGTCTGCGGGCATTTTTTCGATAATCCCTAGGGTGTACTGAATTGCAGCTAATTCTGCGACGTAAACAGAAGCAGGATTATCGAGCTTATGAGAGACGGTTAAATTGTTAATGAAAATACCAAAGCCAGTGGACCCATCAAGAAGTGATCCGTCAGTGTAGAACATATTGTTGCAGTTGATGTTTCGATATTTATTGGAAAAATTTTGGGGATCTGCTGCACGCGTAAATGATCCGGGATTCCACGAGTTTCTTCTATCATGGATGTATCGAAAAACACAGTAGAATCAGAAGTATTTGATAAGTCGACACGATTTGGAATATTCGAAGAAGGGTTAATATTTTGGGACATGTGATGGAAATACAATGTCATAAAACGGGTTTGAGAATTAAGTTCGATTAACCTTTCAAGATTTTCAATCACGGGACGGTTTAAGACCTTACATTTGATAAGAATACGATAAGATAGACTCCAAAAGCGGTTTTTCAATGGAAGAACTCCATCTAAGACTTCCAAACTCATCGTATGGGTCGACTGCATGCAACACAAGGCGATACGCAAACAACGATATTGTATTCGCTCCAGTTTGATCAAATGTGTGTTTGCTGCGGAGCGGAAGCAGAAACACCCGTACTCAATGACACACAATATCGTTATTTCGTAAAGCCTTATAAGGTCTCCTGGGTGGGCTCCCCACCATTGTACGGTTATTGCACGAAGAATATTCGCTCTTTGTTGACATATTTTCATCAGATACCTCACGTGACGACCACAGGTGCCTTCATAGTCGAACCAGACACCAATATATTTGCGTACCAAAACCTGAGATATCGTTTTACCCATTAATTGTTTTTCATTCGTCGATGTCATTTACATGAAAGTTGTAAAGAAGGGGGCTTAAACATGAGAAAGACCCATGAAGCTAATGCAAAAAGTTTCCAAATCGCCGTGCGTAAAATGCATGTGCTTTTCGGACAACAAATTGTGCAAAAAATTGTTCAAACTTGGAGAAAATCCTTGTCGGTGAAGTTTATTCGAAAAAATGTCAATTGAAACAGTATCAAAAGCCCCCTTAATGTCCAAGAACGTGGACGCCATTTGTTCTTTGCGAGCTTACGCCAGCTGTTGAAAGCAACGCAAAACAATCATTCGTCCCTTTGGCACGGCGGAAGCCAAATTGAGTATCTGATAGTAGACCATTTGATTCGACCCAATCGTTTAAACGACGAAGTATCATTTTTCCATCAATTTCCGGATACAGAATAGCATTGCAATCGGCCTATAAGAGTTGTGATAAAAAGCTGGTTTTCCTGGTTTTTGAATGGCGATCACTTGTCTCCAATTTTGCGGTACAATGTTTTGCTCCAGGAACTTATTCAACAAGTTCAACAAGCGCCTCTTGGCATTGTCGGGTAAATTTTTCAACAAGTTGAATTTGATTCTATCTAACCCAGGCGCGTTATTGTTACGAGACAGGAGGGCAACAGAAAATTCTGTCATCGTAAAAGGTGATTCTATCGCGTTAGCTACTCCTCGCTTTCGTTGACCGTTATTCGATTTCGCATTCTTCGGGCTGTGTTTCAAAGAGTGCTTTTCGATGTCTCCCTCTTACGTCTCATTTACAAACCAACGCCAATTTTCGCGTTTCTTTGCTTTAGCCAGGCTTTTAAGCTTGGTATCATATTCCGAATACCATATATAGTCGCCAGGTAAACCTCCCTTCTGGTAGGCCAAAAACGCGTCGGATCTTTGCGTGTAGACATTGGAGCACTCTTGGTCCCACCACGGAGTTGGAGGCCGTTCTTTGATCGTTACGCCGGGATATTTCTTCGTTTGGGCTTGCAACGCGGCGTCGAGAATCGAGCCCGCGAGGAGGTTGTATTCTTCAATTGGTGGATGATGTTGAATCGAATCGACCGCTTTTGAAATCATTTCCTCGTATAACTTCCAATCGACATTCCGTGTCAGGTCATACGGAATGTCAATTGGTCGCATGTGAGTTGACCCGTTAGTAATACCGTGAGGATCGAGGATTACCTTGTGCAATCCAACCGTAGCGACGTCGAACATAAGGATAGATTCAAAGCGCTTGGGCGCGCTGGAGGTTTCAGGATACTTGTCATTTCACCGTTGCACTGTGGGGCAGAACCCAGAAAAGTCGCGACAAAACTAAAAAATAAATGAAATTCAGTTTTCATGCCTCATTTTATTTTCTACTTGCAGTAGACATGTTATCGACAGAAAATCATAATAATTTACTTTGAAAAATAATTTAGAAAATGTGCTATAATATTATGAAAGTAAGGCTTGTAAAATGAAAGAAAAAAATTTCACAGATATTTTCCAGTAGGGCATGCAAATACTAAGAAATTAATTAGCTAACTCATATGATCCTCATAAAACAGAGTATAAACTAATAGGTAATGTGATATTAAGACAGTTTTGTTGATAATAGGTTCGTAGGAGGCATAGTGTTTTTTTTTGTAATTTTTCCTCATTTTTGGCAATATGAAAAACATAAAGTTCTACGTTGTTCTGCTACGACACTAGTACTAAACCAAAAATCAGCTGCTACTAGTTGCGACTTACCGAGTAATTCGAGTTTTCGCAACGATTGTTTTCATGTCAATTCATGCAAAAAATCGTCAATCAGCAGTGTCCGTATCAATGTTTTTCCTACAACACCGATGCCGATGTATGCAACACGACTATGATTGTGTTCGGGGGCCTTTCGAAACTGACGTCCAGTAGTATGAAGACCCCTCGGAAATAATTATTAGCATTAGGAAACAATTTGTTATTGGGTGAACAGTGTTTTAAACAAAAGTAAGCGATTAGTATTCATGTTAAATGGTATAAATTTAATCAAAAGGAGCTGTTAGAAAGGGACCATGACCAACTAATCTCTTATTGAACAATGCTCCTATTTGAAACATTTTATCACAAACAATAACATTAAAACTATATTTTAGATTCTACCTTAAATATGATTGACAAAAAACTATACAAAACTATAAAACTATATCATTTCATGATGACTCGAAAGTTCGAATATATCTGAAATTGAAACATATGTACTTAAGTTTCAGTTATAATTCATTACTGAAATATTGGATTTATTATTAATGAAAATAATTTTATCTCCTTAACGGTCAGTCCTACAGTTGTAATATGTTCGACAACTTTATGTCAATTGATGATATAAACAACTTTCCGAAAAAAACAAAAACATTGCCGAAGATATGAACGCTGTGGAAAAGGAGTTATGAGGTTTTGTCGCGCAAACGGACCGATTTGCCCCACTGTGCGTTGTTTAAAATAGTCATGTCAAAGTCGTCGCAAAGGTTATAGATTAAAAAGGAGCGGTTATCATTGTAAGGGGAACCCCAAGCCACACCATGAGAGTTGAAGTCTCCCAAAATAAACGTGGCGAGGGAAGAAGTTCTAATAAAACAAAGAGCAGCCGTTGCCCAACCTGTGCTCTGGGATATATTGAGGCGATACAAAGCTCTTTACCTTGTATTGTCATTTGACATGCGACAACTTTGATACCTGGAATCGAGGGGAGGTTAATACGATGGAAAGAATAGCACTTCTTAATCCCTAGAAGTACTCCTCCATATGGGGTGTCTCGATCAAGGCGAATAATATTAAAATCATGGATCAATATTTGAAGTAAGCTAAGTTTCACAAAGGAAAAATGCATCGCATTTGTTTTTTATTTATTTAAATTTCAAATGAACCCATGTTTGGTAAAATACTTCTGCAATTCCACTGTAAGACAGAGATTGAATCCTTCATATACGCAGATGAGTTAGGCATCGAAGGATACAATCGCTGCGAGGAGGGGCCATAGGGCAGTCAACTGCTTCAAAAATGATCTAACTGTTGGGAGGAATGCTGTTAAAAAACCTAACTTATTCCACCTAGCGGTCAGCTTTTCTCATTCAAACTTATTATTTGTAAAAATAAATTTACATGAATGCTTAAGTTCAATAAATGTAAATTCACTTTTTGGGTTCTGAAATTCTGATGTTGTAATTGAAGTATGAAATATGACATTTCACGTAATGTCTGTGCTTAAGAAATCGCGAAAAAAAGAAATGACTTTTGATTTCGAACAATTCAATCACGAGCGATACCGGGAACGTTCGAATAGTGCGATACCACATTTAAATCATGTTGAGGTCATATATAATAAATTAAGCAGGTATAGCTTTTCTTTGAATTTCTTTTCGTTCCAAAACTTTTGAACTACATATCAAATTGTTATGAAGTTTGTTATTTGTAAGTTTGAGAGGTGACTCGTTTGTATGACACTAGTTATGTCCAAATAAGTCGTGTGTTATTTGAGATGATAGACTTTCGTTGTTTTAACAATTTAATGCTCAACGGTTGCTTAAGTTAAATTATAATCAAATGAAAAGAGAACGTATAGGGCAGCCAACATTGGAAACCACGAGAAATTGTGTATACTGGATTTTTTCCTGGTCATAGAAATCCCTCAAATCACAGCCCATAAGGGAATACTCGTATAGGTATTAGGAAATGCGGAATTTGTAAATTCTCAATACCCCTTCACCCCTACGTAATGCAATTATGCATGGTGGCCTCATGCAGTGTAACACTTCGTTAAGTACCTTCCCTCCCCTAAGCGTGTATTTATGAATGTTCCTTAAGTGTATTTCATTTTTAAATTTGAAAATTTGATACATAATTGGACAATAAATATTCAGAATTCAGTCTTTTTTATTGAATGGAATCAGAAACATCAATGCCATTATCAATGATTTGCTTCGAGAATATTGTTTCAGTTATCATAACATATGTTTATCTTTATTTTTTATTTTTATGCAAACGTATGAGCAGTCTTAAAATGTTCAAATAATTTATGAAAAATGACTAGTGGTTTTTCATTGATCATTTGGTAGTTTGCGGACTAGTTTTCTTTAGATTACAAAGTTTTTTAGAGATCAATATGTGGGAATTCACTGGAATTTTTGCGCAAATTAAATAGTTGATCAGGTTGCGCTGAAACAGATATTTTTTGTAGATAGTTTTTTTGTCAACGTCGGCTGTAATATTTGTGCCAAAATTCACGATGAATTCATACCAATTATCAAGAATAACATTTTCAAACGCGACTATATTTTTTGTTGATTTTTCGTTAATTTTTTTCTTTGTGTGTACTCATCACTGCGACCAGTGACATTTAATCTAGTGTGACATTCCCCAGGTGTTTTCTGTACTCCGCACTTCATATAATTTGCACTTCATATTATTTGCAGTTCATATTATTTGAAGTAAATGATACGCTTTTCATTTTTATCCGTGCTTGTGTGTGAAAGTTTACCCTTTCGTTACAAGCTTACTGCTCTACTATACCGAGCCTCTTTCTATCCTACCAATGTTGTCAAATTACAATTCCCGGGAGTGAGACTACACCTAACGTTTTTCTCTAGTCAAGATGAAGGAGCCTTATCGAAACCTCGTTCCCCGTGCCAATATCGCCGATTACAATACCCTGTGGAGGATTAATATTCCTGAGAACAGTTTTATTATAAGAAAGACTCATTTTGCCAAAAGAGGGGATTCTCAACGAAACCTCGTTCTTCCTACCAACACCGCGTCACAATCACACCTGAGGAGAACTTAATGCTTCACCTCTGTTCAGTTTTATTCCAAAATAAATATATAGAAAATGAAGAATCTGTGGTGTTTAACGAAGAACTCTATCGATTGAAAAAAGTTTCCCATTTTTTTCAGTTTTTCCATGGGTAACCTAACAAAATATATGAAAGTAAAAAACGACTCCCTAACGTAAGATTTATTGAGTTTTACCAAAGAAGGTCTACGGTTAATCAAAATGATTATATTTTTATATCTCTTTTCCTAAACTGAACGTCTGTGGGAACAGTATTCCATGTAATTTTTTACTGTGGGCTCACTGATGATTTTTGACGTGGGACTACGTCTTTGTTTATTATACTGGGATTCATTCTGTGAAATTGGAAATAAAACTGGCAAATGTTGCGTCAGATTTCAAACGTTAATAAAAGCATAACCACATGATGGATAACAATAACCAATATGTTGTTGGATAGATAAAATGTAGAACAATTTTCTGATATGCTAGTTTTCACGATAATTTCATTGCTAAGCGGTGAAATTGATGAAAAGTTTACACGAATAATGAACCAATTACATGCGAGCATTCCTAGCACAGACGACGTGATTAGACACCATCCGTTTCCTGTGATATTCTCTGTATCAATATCGAAATAAAAATTGACAGAGCCTTATTTTTGCTTCCACGAGCTTAGACTAAATGATTTTAGCTTCGATATTCACTAAATAATCGTGACTGGATAGAATCGTGAGAGTAAATTCCCAAATATACACATTCAGAGAAAAGTAAGCGCCTGCGAATGCTTGTGAATTTTTGGTTTATTTATTTAGATTCATTCAGAATCTCTTTTTACATTTCAAAATTGATAGATGAAATATTATTCTATGCTTTACCATAATAAACATATATTAGCTGTCTCCGTAATACAGTGAATGCAGTTGTAGGCAAATGAAAAACATTGTCAAGCAAAAAACAAAAACAAACGATTCAAAAATAATGCAATTCAGAACCTCCCTCCCCCTCCCTCTTTAACTACGCCACCAAAATACAGAAAATTCAATATCACTGGATTCATATTTGTACAGAATAACACAATGATTATATTTGGTGTTTAGAAGTGTTCATGTTTGCCGTAAAGAACTTTACAATGCACAAATTTGTAATTGCTACCTCGTCATATCTGTTTATTTTTTTCTATGAGATAGACAAAATTTAAAGTGTTTGAAACATATACGCTACATTACGATCTGCGAATTAAATAATAATCGGTTGAGCCCTTAAAAAATCAATAAAGATTGACCCCATTTATCAGCCCCCCTCCCCCCTTTTCGCCGACCTTCCCCCTAACTACGTCACTGAGATGTTACAATGTCTCATGGCAGAATTGTCACAAAACCACGTCTCATATTCGAAACCTCCTGTATATAAATTTAAACAATGTGCATTTGAATAATGTACAAATAATAAAATTGGGACATCCCTACCTTACTACGCCACTAAGATACAGAAAAATTAATGCTATAGAAACACACCCACCAATTGAAATAGGCACGGTAATGACAGACATTCGCATTTATAGATATAGATAGAAAATTAAGTATATTGTTGAGACTAATTATCAACGGCGATACAATAACTTGATAATTGTCAATTTAAACTGCGCTGCTCGCATATATCAAGATGGCTTGACAAAGTATTTTTTTCAATTTTTTCATCACCAATATTTAGTGGTTAATTTGTGAGTTCGAAATCCTGTTTGTGGTTAAGTGGTTTCCGAGAAATTTTCAAAAAACTGAATCGATGATATATACATCGATCAAGAGCTCTTGTGGTGGTTCACAAAAATATAATTATTAGTCATAATTACTAGTGTTTGTACAAAAATTTGTTTTTCATTGTTCACATAGTTCTTTGTTTTGTTCATTTGTTGATGACGCTGCTGTCCGCCAGTGGCGTTGGCTGTTTGTGGTGTTCGTTACTGCTGTACTGAACGTGCGTGTGGGGAATATGGTAAATTACGAGATTCGGGGAACTTAGACAACACACTTGCTATTACAGGTAGCCCAAAAGGCGCAGAATGGATATGTGTAAATTTGTTGTCAAAAAAGATACCGGTAACGAAAATGTAATTCAAAGCAATCCAAATTCGACGGATTATTTTTCGAGCGCACATAGGAGTAACTCGAGTGGAAACCTGGCCAAAATTATTTTTGCCTATGTTTAGTAATATGTTGGGAAATATTCATGTGAGAACTGGAAGTGGCTGGTTCGAGTATTGTATCAAAGAGTAACTAAATATCACGCACACAACTTGATGTTTACATTTACATAGTCTTTGTATCTTCATTAATGTTATTGAGCAGATGAAGAAATACGCTCGTATAATTTGTGTTCGCAAAACGGGCGCGGATAGCAGACATCTTCTGTATTACTTTGCACATATGCATGGAAAATTAACAGAAGAGCAACATTAAGGTGGATCCCGGCAGCTTATTTGAACATTTGTCTGAATATTTCCGAAACATTTCTCAAAATCTAGGTGATGAAGAAGTGATAATTATTGTTTGCAATACCTACTGGTTCTAAAAAATAATCCGTCGAATTTGGATTGCTTTCCTTTGAAAGTACACTTTTGTTACCGCTATTTTTTTGACAACAAACTTACACATATCCATTCCGCGCCTGTTGGGCTACCTGTAATAGCAAGTGTGTTGTCTAAGTTCCCCGAATCTCGATATTTACCATATTCCCCACACGCACGCTCGGTATATCAGTGACAAACACCACAAACAGCCAACGCAACTAGCGGACAGCAGGGTCATAAACAAATAAACAAAACGTAGAACTACGTGAACAATAGAACACAAATTTCTGTACAAACACTAGTAATTATGACTCTAAAAATTACATTTTCGTGAACCACAAATTAAGAGCTTTCGATTGATGTATATATCGTCGTTCTCTAATTCATTTGAATAAAAATCATGTTTCAAGATGGCTTGCTTAGTTTTTTGAAAATTTCTCGGTAACCTTTTTACCACATATTACCACAAATTGGATTTCGAACTCACAAATTAACCACTAAATATTGGTGATGCAAGAATAAAAAAATTTTTTTTGTCAAGACATCTTGATATATGCACGCTGCTGTGTGTATTTCCAGTGTAATAACATTTCCAAAACAAACAAACAAACAAACTTAAAAAATGTTGCGAATTTATTCCAGTCCCTAATATTATACGTCCTGTTAATTCCACAAAATCTTTAAAAATCAATTTTCACATTTTGACCATTTCATTTCTGGCAGGTGTAATTCTACATTGCGGCAGAATACCATCATTTTTCCGAGCAATCGAGCGTGTTCAACTGACGTTGTCGACTCATTTAATGGCTCCAAGATTAAATGAAATCAAGGTTAGTAATTTTGTGATGCACATTTTGTTCACCCTGACGACTCTGTTGATATTGGTTTGGTTTTTATTTGCGAGAGTGAAGGAAGGAAATATTTTTGCTTTTGTGTCCACACGTAAATTGATTACTGCATATGAGAACTCGTGTAGGTGCGAACAGCCTCAAACATCTCTTTTACTTGTGTCAGGGCCAATTATGATTCATTGCGAATTTTTCATAAGTTTTTTTTTTCAACACTCCCAACTCAAGGACTAAAAATAGGTCGAGTGGCGATTGTTATGCTCTTATGACCATCATTCTACCACGGTACCGTTATTATAAAATACCGTTATTATAAAATAAAATACGCCATCAAAAATGTTTATGCCAGTTGGTTTGTATTGCTGTCCTGCACTTCTGGGCCAAATTAGAAAATCATCGTTGGACTAATTTTTGAGTTAAGTCCTTTTAGAGTTTTAGGGAGGATTTCTCATACAAATATACTTAAACAACCCTTCCAAAACGAACATAAATCATAGTGGGAATTGTTTTGCAGACAACATATGCCCATTGACGACCTTTCTGGAAGATTTGAGCTTTATTAGGACCATTGGGAACATTTCCGAGTTAAAAACCTCGGATAAAATAGCCATTTGTCAATCTAAACAAATAAAACATCATTTGAACCTCAATTCACACGGGAATTCAAAAACTAGACCAATGGAAACTTTATATCTTGATGGCTTAATACGAACAGTTATAAAAAATATACCTTAAAAACTGTTCACGTTAGATGGTTTCTCGAAGATTTATTATAAGAATAATTATTCCTTTCCTTTTAAGGTATGAAGGATTTTTATCGTTCCCAAGTTATCGTGGAACAGGGTGCATATATCGTTAGTTGAATTAATGATTGGCACAATACATTTTTTAGCTTTTGGTTGCAAACGATGCCTCAAAGACCCGTTACAAAATTTGCAAAAAATCAGTTGGTTGCCTCAAACCTCGAATATCATAAAAAAGATTAAAAAAATAGGTTTCAACTTGTACAAATTGCTCATAATATGTTCATAATAGACCAAAAAGGTTCAATTAAAATAAAAGGTCATGAAATATGAAGTATTCGTGGCAATGAATAAAGAAATTTTTCGACATTGATCTCATATAACGTGAGTTTTACCTCTTTGTCTAGTTACTACATATACATTTCAATGTTGAAAGGATTTGTGTGCTACTTTAATGTACGTATATGCTCCATTCATCATGTCTAATAACTAACCAATAATGAAAAAAAAGGGTTTACACATTATGTTTTTCATTCGATTCTACTCCTGTTTCTAAAACGAAGTTCGTGCCTTGTTCGAAAAAACATAGCTATTTCCCAAATATATCCACGAATATACATAACAAATAATATTGATAGATTTACCACAGACGAACAGATATACCTCTTCAAAAAAAAAAACCTTGAGAATCCTCGTCCTCGTTCGCAACGTTATACTTTATACTTCGTAAAAAAGGATTGACAAAGAAATCATTATTGAGTGACACGTCTGTTTATCTGTGGATTCACTATAGACCTTTTCAAGAACTGACAGGTGTCACCGAACGTGCTGATGTTGTGTTGCTTTTAGGTGCGGTACGTAGCTTTGAAATTCCAGTAAACTGAGGTGTCAAAAAATGTTTTTGGTCCAGGCCCCGGGTAAAATGGCAATTTTTGCATTTTACCCGGGGTTCTTTAATCCAAACAATTGTCCGATAGTCTTGATACAGCTCAAATGTTCCAGAAAGGTCGTCGAGGGCATATGTTACATGTAAAACCATTCCTACTATGATTAATGTTTGTTTTGGAAGTGTTGTTCAAGTATATTTGTATGAGAAATCCTCCCTAAAACATTAGAAGGGCTTAACTCAAAAATTAGTCCAATGATGATTTTAAAATTTGGCCCAGAAACAAACTGGCATAAACAGTTTTGATGGCGTATTTTATTTTATAATAACGGTATTTGGAACACCGTGTCTACAGTTACAGAACTCCACACGCTGGTAACAAAAATTGAAAAATCTCTTTCAGCAAAAGAAATAGCATTATGCTTATTGCTAGATATTGAAGGTGCTTTCGATAACACGACCTACTCTTCTATGGCAAAAGCGATGAAGAAGAGGATGTTTCACACGTGCATAGTCAACCGGATTCATACCATGCTTGCACAAAGAATAATCTCTTTGGAGCTGGGGGGAACATCTATTATTGTAAGAGCCACGAAAGGATACCCTCAAGGCGGAGTACTTTCACCACTCCTGTGGTCACTAGTTGCGGATGACCTTCTCTGCAGCTTAGAAAAAAAAAGATTTTGAAGTTTTAGGCTTCAGAGACTTAAATAGAGGCTTCGCAGACGACATTGTCATTATGGTAAGAGAGTTTGACAATGTTGTCTCGGAAAGAATGCAACTTGCTTTTAACGTAACCTATCGCTGGTGTAAAAAAGAGGGTCTGAACCCGGCAAAAGTAACAATAGTACCTTTCACTAAGAAGAGAAAACTTAACCTAATGCCTCTTAAGCTTGAGGAAAGTTCTATCCAGTTTAGCGAAAGGGTTAAATTTTTAGGATTAACTCTAGATGCGAAACTTAACTAAAACGCCCATCTTGACATTGCAGTAAGAAAAGCGGTCAGTGCGTTCTGGTTATGTTCCAAAACGGTGGTAGGAAATGAGGCCCAAGACCAAAAATGGTCAGATGGATCTACTCATCCATCCATACTGAAAATAATATACATAGTGTGGTGGCCTAAAACAAAAGAGGCTACTGCAAGAACAAAGCTAGCAAAGCTTCAGAGACTGGCGTGTATTGCCATAACTGGAGCAATGCGCTGCACTCCATCGAAAGCGCTGGATGCAATTCTTCATCTGCTGCCTCTGCATGAATTCATGCAGTTAGAAGCGGAAAGGAGCGCCGTGGGGCTCAAACGTCTTAAAGAGGTCTTGAGCGTCGTACACAAATTACGTAACGCATGAAGGGGGGGGGGGGGGCGGTTGAGTCTGCGTTACTTATTGTTAAATAGGGGAGAGGGGGGGTAGTTGAGACCGTTACGTAACTGTGACCTTTGCTCAAAATTGCGAATTTGGAAGGGGGGGCAGGATGTCCAGCGTTACGTAATTTTAGGGGGACGGTCATATCGAACGTTACTTATCGTTACATAGGGGGGGAGAGGGTCTGAAATTTAAGTTTTTAGCGTTACGAAATTTGTGTATGACGCCTTATCTAATATGACGCCTAATCTAATAACCTAATCTTTCAATTCTTGAATCGTCTCTTATTCTGCGTCATACTTACACATTACTTACTTTTCTCCTTAGTGTGCAGTTACCTGCATAATCCTTTCCCCCGTCCGCCCGAAGGTGCGACTACCCGCTGTAGTGATTCCTGAAAGATAAGAAGGTTAGGAAATAAAAGAAAAATCTCGCAAACTCCCTTGTTTACTCTTTCAGTCAGCATTCACCTCAACCATTCTGGGTTAATTACTCCCGATGTTTACACTCACCCAACCTTAACTAATGAAAGAATAGTTGGAATCCCTTGAAGTTAGTAGTCTTTTCGTCTGGGAAGTTCGACCTGCTTCTCCAAAGTCTTTCATAGTTCTAATCGCCACGTCTCATTTTCTCTCATTTTTGGTACGTTTAAATATCCGGCTATCGGCCAATCTCTCTTCAAGCATTGCCTCATCCTTGGGGGGTCTTCTGCATCTTATTTATTTTTCCCATATTTACCTTCGCATCTTACGTAAAAGAGCGTTGTCTTAATTTTCTCGCATTTATCCCAATTACAACCCTCTAGGTCATTTATATCGTTCAAATTCTTAAATGTTTCCTGACTGTGCCTCTTGGCTTTTTTCATTATTTATCACCCGGTTAGGTAGTTCAATAAATTCTTCATATTTTTATTCTCGGCAACTTTTTATTATTCATTCGAATTGTTTCAATTTTATTCTTCCAATTTTCGTATCCCGCTCAATTCTTTCTACTCAAAGGATAAAATTTCATTCGGCGACTTTTTCTTCACTTCATTTTGTTTCATTATAACTTTGTCACGCTCTTTGACTCTTTTTATCGGCGACTTTCCATGTTTCTTCACGTCAATAGAATCACTTGAGCAAAATCATTTCAAATGACCTGGAAATATGCGAAAATTAATCGACCATTTTTGATTTGAATGAAACTTTGCACACGTATTTGGCTTAGCAAACTGAGCATTTTCCACAGATGAAGAGATTTTATACACCAATGAGTTACATTCTGAAAGGGCGTATGCCTTTTGGCATAGGTTTTATTCGAAGCATCGTGGCCCAGAATTCGTTGGTTGTATAGAAAAACTGTCTGAGAATGAGTTGTAGGGAATTAAAAATGCATTATTAAAAACCTAAATTTATCCAGCTCAGCGGTTCAAACTTTTATTTGCAAAAATAGATTTACATGCACGCTTCAAACCAGTTAATGTATATTCACTCGTAAGAAATATTGATGTTGTAATCTATACATATAAAAATGCAATCCGGTCTGTCTGTCTGTCTGATCCAAATAGGCTCGAAAATTACCGAACCGATCAGCGTGAAAATTTGTATGTAGGGGTTTTTGGTGCCGAATAAGGTTCCTATGATAGTTTAAGACCCCTCCCTTTTCTGGAAGGGGGGGGGGGGGTCCCATTCAAATGAAACACAAATTTCTGCATAACTCAAGAACAAACCAAGCAAATGAAATAAATATACACTGTAAAAATTATACACTGTACAAAAAAAATTTGTATGACAAAAAAAAATGGAAATAAACATTACATTTCAATTTAAAAAACCACCAATCCACCTAGCGCTGAGACCCAGCCTTTCTTATTCTAACTCATTATTTGTTGAAATAAAATTAACCCAAAACCTAAAAAACACACCTTGATAATTTCAGCTGGATTTCATATTATTCATTCATTCTAAACAACAAATATTTGGTAGCCAACAGCACAACTATGCCGAACATTTGAAATATACCATTTTTACACATCTGAACATATATTAACACATATACATGCAAATAACATTAAATTCTTTCAGATATATGATGCGATTTTGTTTTTGATCGTGGTATAATCGATTTGTATTCATGCGTATAAATATTCAGATTGTTTATGTCAACGTTAGACAGTAGATTTCAAATAATGTTGAATTCAATGTTGTCCCTTATACATTCATTTGAATGATCTTATCAGTGAAAATGAAATGCTTTAACGCAGTTGATATTACTGATCGTTTCTGAGATACATCCAATGAATCGCCAAATACCATTCAATATGGGTTCTTGAAACCTGGATTATACCCAGTGGCCAGAATCCGACCTCAAACCCAATTTTTATCCAGATGACCACTTCTTGTTGCCTAATAATCATAAAAACATAAAATCCATCATGAAATTTCCGAACTGCCTGATCTGGGTATTTTGATGGTGAAGATGGCGACAGTTTCCGATCAACAGCCTAAACTGACAAATATCACCCAATACGATTTGGGGAAGCGGTATGATACCCTTGGTCAGAAATCATCTTCAGACACCATTTTAAATTTCTAGACAGTAGCTTCGGATTTCTGGAAACCAGTGAGTTTTTCAGTACCTGGGATAATGCTCAGAGGCCAGGAATCAAATTCTTACTTCATTTTGAAATCCGAATGTGCGACTTCCTTTTTCTTAAAAACATCCTTGAAAACATTCTTCAATTGCCAAAAGGTAAAGGTATCTTTGGATTTCAGAATATTGATGTTGTATTTGAAGGAATAATTGGAGCATAGTATTTGAAATTTGACGTAAGATTGGTACTGAATAAATAGTTTTTCTATCATAATGACTCCTAATTTCGAACATTGGTCAAAGTAGCTCGTTTTAAACAGCCTTTGGGTTTTGATTCTTTGTAAGTTTGATGAACAACCTGTTCGTTTGACACCTGTTGTCTTTAAATAAGTCGTGTATTCTTTGAGAGAATAGACTTTCAATAATTTTATAATTTAAAACATAATGGTTAAAATAAAAGTCCGATTACCCTGATCAACCCAAGTGTGGCTTTGAAGGTCAAACTAAAATTCTGAGATAATGGAGTTTCATAACTTTTACATTTTGATACATAACAGATAAAGTTACAGTCCGATGATAATAAAATTCAATAGGGTCTTATCAGGCAACTAGACCTTTCTATTGCAACTTATTTTGTGAAAATTGGTCCTTCAATCTCTGAGAAAAGTGGGTGAACTCAAGCAGTCTTAGAAACATGTTTCTTGTCATAGCCTGATTTCCTATTATTATACATAACGAATAAAGTTGAAGTCTAATAACAATAAAATTCAATTGGGTCTTATGGGGCAATAAGACCTTCCATATGACACTAATTTTGTGAAAATCGGTCCAGCCATCTTTGAAAAAGTGAGTGAGCTTAAACAGTTTTTGAAACACATTTCTTTGCATAACTTTTGAACTACATATCCATTCATTATAAAATTATTTTACAAACTGTAAAATACTTTTGATACCAATTTTGTTCAAATCGGTTGTGTAGTTTCTGAGACAATTAAGTATTGTTATTTCCACATTTTGATACATAACCTCGAAACTAAAAATCCGATCACAATAATATTCAATAGGGTCTTATGGGGCAACTAGACCTTGCATTTGCAATTAGTTCCATGAAAATTGGTTCAGCCATCTCTGAGAAAATCGAGTGAGATTGAGAGACCGTTACATACATACACACACAACACGCAATTTTTTAGTCCGTAACCCTTTTACGGCATCTCAAATTGCACTCAAAAAAAATGGAACTCGAATACTGGGAAGAGCAACGGAAGACAGCCAACTGCATGGCTGTCAGAGGGTGTCACAAGTCGAAAAGGGTAATTAGGCCTAACGGGAAAATTACTAAAATGCTCCTAGAGCTTAACAAGTGGGCTTTTTGTACTTCCACTACCACTAGCTTCGGATTTCTGGAAACCAGTGAGTTTTTCAGTACCTGGGATAATGCTCAGAGGCCAGGAATCAAATTCTTACTTCATTTTGAAATCCGAATGTGCGACTTCCTTTTTCTTAAAAACATCCTTGAAAACATTCTTCAATTGCCAAAAGGTAAAGGTATCTTTGGATTTCAGAATATTGATGTTGTATTTGAAGGAATAATTGGAGCATAGTATTTGAAATTTGACGTAAGATTGGTACTAAATAAATAGTTTTTCTATCATAATGACTCCTAATTTCGAACATTGGTCAAAGTAGCTCGTTTTAAACAGCCTTTGGGTTTTGATTCTTTGTAAGTTTGATGAACAACCTGTTCGTTTGACACCTGTTGTCTTTAAATAAGTCGTGTATTCTTTGAGAGAATAGACTTTCAATAATTTTATAATTTAAAACATAATGGTTAAAATAAAAGTCCGATTACCCTGATCAACCCAAGTGTGGCTTTGAAGGTCAAACTAAAATTCTGAGATAATGGAGTTTCATAACTTTTACATTTTGATACATGACAGATAAAGTCACAGTCCGATGATAATAAAATTCAATAGGGTCTTATCAGGCAACTAGACCTTTCTATTGCAACTTATTTTGTGAAAATTGGTCCTTCAATCTCTGAGAAAAGTGGGTGAACTCAAGCAGTCTTAGAAACATGTTTCTTGTCATAGCCTGATTTCCTATTATTATACATAACGAATAAAGTTGAAGTCTAATAACAATAAAATTCAATTGGGTTTTATGGGGCAATAAGACCTTCCATATGACACTAATTTTGTGAAAATCGGTCCAGCCATCTTTGAAAAAGTGAGTGAGCTTAAACAGTTTTTGAAACACATTTCTTTGCATAACTTTTGAACTACATATCCATTCATTATAAAATTATTTTACAAACTGTAAAATACTTTTGATACCAATTTTGTTCAAATCGGTTGTGTAGTTTCTGAGACAATTAAGTTTTGTTATTTCCACATTTTGATACATAACCTCGAAACTAAAAATCCGATCACAATAAAATTCAATAGGGTCTTATGGGGCAACTAGACCTTGCATTTGCAATTAGTTCCATGAAAATTGGTTCAGCCATCTCTGAGAAAATCGAGTGAGATTGAGAGACCGTTACATACATACACATCCATACATACACACACACATACAGAAAATGCTCAGCTTGTCAAACTAAGTCGATTGATATACGAGATTCGACCTTTTGGAGCACTTTTATACCTTTGATTTTTTCAGTGATTGCTATACCTTTCTAGGAAAAAGTCAAAAAATAGTTGAATTTTTGCCTTTCTCCTAGAAAGGTATAGCAATCACTTGCAAAACCGAAAGTATAAAAGTGCTCCAAAGGGCCAAATGGCATATTTCGACTCGACTGAGCATTTTTTGTATGTGTGTGTGTGTGTCTATGTGCAGATTTCTATTCTCACTTACTTTTCTCAGAGATGATTGGACTGATCTCTTTTCAATCTGTAATCTTTCAATTCTTGAATCGTCTCTTATTCTGCGTCATACATACTTACTCTTCTCCCTCGTCCGTCCGAAGGTGCGACCACCCGCTGTAGTGATTCCTGAAAGATAAGAAGGTTAGGAAATAAAAGAAATCTCGCACACTTACTTATTCTGGCTTAATTACTCCCTTGTTTACTTTTTCAGTCAGCATTCACCTCAACCATTCTGGGTGAATTACTCTTGATGTATACACTCACTCACTAACGGAAGAATAGTTGGAATCCCTTGAAGTTAGTAGTCTTTTGTCTGGGAAGTTCGACCTGCTTCTTTCATAGTTATAATCGTCACGTCTCATTGTTTCTCATTTTTGGTACTATCTCCTTCGTCACGTTTAAATATCCGGCCATTGGCCAATCTTTCTTCAAGCATTGCCTCATCCTTGGGAGGTCTTCTGCATCTTATTTATTTTTCCCATGTTTACCTTCGCATCTTACGTAAAAGAGCGTTGTCTTAATTTTCTCGCTTTTATTTCAATTAGGCGTCGTACACAAATTACGTAACGCATGAAGGGGGGAGGGGGGTTGAGTCTGCGTTTCTTATTGTTACATAAGGGAGAGGAGGGGTAGTTGAGACCGTTACGTAACTGTGATGTTTGGTCAAAATTGCGAATTTGGAAGGGGGGGCAGGATGTCCAGCTTTACGTAATTTTAGGGGGGGAGGGGGTCATATCGAACGTAACTTATCGTTACATAGGGGGAGGGGGGTCTGAAATCTAGGTTCTTAGGGTTACGTAATTTGTGTACGACGCCTTTCATGGTGATCTGGTTGGTAATCTGAGTATTTTGCAACACTTTAAAAGAGGGCCTTTGTTGAGTATGTGCGGAGACTGGATGAAACCTTTGGACAACTACGACATTCCCTACAAAGTGCGTGAAACTTTGCGCTCCGACTAGAAGTGCGGAGTTAATATGGTCCGTCAGGGGTCAACGATATTCTTTACGGTACGGTCTTTACGGATATTCTTTACGGACGGCTCAAAAATCGCGTGAATCTTCGGTCCTGGTGTACAGATATCAGTGGCAATGGGCAACTGGCCTACTGTATTTCTAGCGGTGATTTACGCTATAATTGAATGAGTCAACGTTTGTCCGAAGAAAAACTACAAACATGCGAATATTTGCATTTTCTCTGATAGTCAAGCCGCACTAAAGACTCTTTTTGCTCACAAGTGTACGTCAAGACTAGTGTGGGAGTGCGTTCTCTCACTGCGTAGGCTGTGTCGTATCAACTCTGTCAATTTGTACTGGGTTCCCGGGCACAGCGGCATAGACGGCAATGAGAAAGCAGACGAACTGGCGAAACAGGGCTCTAACACGCAATTTTTTAGTCCGTAACCCTTTTACGGCATCTCAAATTGCACTCAAAAAAAATGGAACTCGAATACTGGGAAGAGCAACGGAAGACAGCCAACTGGATGGCTGTCAGAGGGTGTCACAAGTCGAAAAGGGTAATTAGGCCTAACGGGAAAATTACTAAAATGCTCCTAGAGCTTAACAAGTGGGCTTTTTGTACTTCCACAAAACTAATAACTAGGCACTTCCCGAGTAAGTTTCATTTAAAGTACGTTGGTCGAGTCCAGGATGACACTTGTCGCTTCTGTAATATGAAATTCGAAACCTCGGGACACCTACTATGCAGCTGCGGTGATTATACATAAAATCCTGATTAGGGTAACGGGGGTATTTTGGCAAGCAAAACAAATGTATTATATGGTATTTAATTAAATCTTCTAGAAAACTATTTTTGTAGCCACGGGAGGTTACAGTTTGAGGAGAACATCCTTCTGCTGTGAATTTATATAAATTTTAGGCATCTTAAAATGAAATGATTTGGCTCATAGCGGTTTAACAGGCATTCTTATCTAATTTTATATCGTTATATGTGATGATTTAAGAAGTAATTACCTGAAAATTGTCACAAGCTGTTTCTTTGTTCACCTGCAACAGCCGAACGGTAATCAAAGAGATGTCAAAATTTGGCATGGCCAAAATATGTTTGCTTCAGAAAGAGTACGTTTACCACTCTTCAACTTTTCCAACATTTTAGAGTATACAAACTGTTTTTATGACATTTTTCAACGCATTGTTTCAAAAGCATACATGTACAATAGCTTCCGGACGTTGACTTGTATATTACCACTTCCCCTTGACTTTGGGTTGACTCAGCCATGACTTTTAATAAGTATGAACTAATTCCAAAATAACGCTACCTAGAGCCAGTTTTTCGACGAAAATCATAGTGCAGTATGATTCTTAGGTGTGTTATTTAATGTTGCATGCATAGTTTTCTTATCAAATAAAATGCGTAAAATGTTACCGGGTGGGCCAAAATATGCATGTGGGCCAAAATACCCTAGTTACCCTATCAGTTGGTTTTAGCGCTTACTTTCACTCACTTGATTTTTGATATTTTAGAAGAAAAAAACCTAAATTTATCCACCTGGCGGTCAAACATTTCCCAATCAAACTTTTTATTTGTAAAAATTAGTTATATCTGACTGCTTAAATCCAATGAAAGTATATTCACTCTTTGAGTTCTGAAATACTGATGTTGTAATTGAAGTATAAAATATGAAATTTGCGCAATGTTATCGCTTATGAAATAGCGAAATAAAAGAAATGACTTTCAATTTCGAACAATTTAATCACGAACGATACCGGGAACGTTTAAATAGTACGATAGCACAATTAAATCATGTTGAGGTCATATATATTGATCAAAGCAGGTATAATGTTGAATAGTCTTTGAATTTCTTTTCTTTCCAAAACTTTTGTACCACATATCAAATTTTTATGATGTTTGTTATTTGTAAGTTTGAGAGATGACTCGTTCATATAACACTACCTATGTTCAAATAAGTTGTGTAATACTTGAGATAATAAACCTTTGTTGTTTTATTGACAATTTAATATATAACGGTTGCTTAAGTTCGATTATATGAAAAGAGAATGTATAGGGCAGCCAAACTTTAAAACCACGTGTTCAATCATTATTCATCAGTTAACCCTTAACTAGCCTGTTCATCTGATATTAATATTGTTCAAATCAGTTGTGTAGTTTCTAAGATAATGAAGTTTCGTGATTTTCACATGGTGCCTTAAAAAAAATCCGATTACACTGAAGTTCAATAGGGTGTTATGAGGCCACTAGACCTTCCATTTTCAACTATTTTAGTGAAAACCGGTCTAGCCATTTCTGTGAAAAGAAAGCGAGTTTAAGCAATTTTTGATATATGCTTTGCTTTTATAGCGTGATTTGACATTTTTATAAATAACGGACAAAATTACAAACCAATTACAATAAAATTCAATAGCAACCTATGGGACAACTAGGCTTATCGTTCGACAATAGTTTTGTGAAAATCGGTCCAACCATCTCTGAGAAAAGTGAGTGAGTTTAAACAACCTCTGGAAAACATTTCTTTCCATAACTTTTGAACTATATATTTGTTATTAATGAAATTTATAAGTTAAGAGTTCTGAAGATAGTTGTGTAGTTTCTGAAATATTGATGATTCGTGATTTTTACATTTTGATACATAACCTCTAAACCAAAAATCCGATTACAATCAAATTCAATAGCAACCTATGGGATAACTACACTTTTCATTTGCAACTAATTTCACGGAAATTGATCCAGCCATCTTTGAGAAAGTTAGTGAGAAAAAAAGTTGCACATACACACACGCATACACACATACACACATGCATAAATACATACAGAAAATGCTCAGCTCGTCAAACTAAGTCGAGTAATGTACGACATTCGGCCCTCTCACTTCAATACTTTTAGTTTCTTCAGTGATTGCTATACTTTTCTATACATGCGTGCGCTTCACTTTACTATATATTATCTAATATAACTTTACTAATCAAACAATTTCAATGTACGTTTGCACCGGTTGACGGTCAGTCAGATGCTGTAATTTAATAATTTTGCTATACTATTCTATACATACATGCGTTTTAATTTACTATATATTATCAAATATAAGTTTACTAATCAAACAATTTCAAGTAGATCTGTACCGGTCGTCGGTCAGTCAGATGCTGTAATTTAATAGTTATTCTATTAAAGTGACATTTCTCTATTGCTCAATTTGTCTATAAAGTATATTTCCTTTTTCTTTGCTTTTCATGCATATATCAAGATGGCTTGAGAAAATATATTTTTTAATTCTTTTATCACCAATATTTAGTGGTTATTTTGCAGGGTGGCGACTACCGGGAAAAACCGGGAGAATCGGGGAACTTCAACCAGCAAAGGTTAACGATACTTCTGGATGCTCATGAGCTTTCAAAAAATTCAGTAGGTATCACACTTCATAATAAGACTATGCAGAACATAGTTAATAAACTTTTGCGTTTTTGACTTTTGGTCAGGTTTTACTTGATTTTCTCCTATGTGCGTCCCAGTGAAAATATGAGAAATTGATCAACCTTGAAATGTATTCATTCTATTGTAAATGTGCTTCTTTCGATATGTTCATTATAAATGATGATTTCTGAACTGAAACATCAATCACAGCTGGTTTGGAAACGAAAATAACGATATTTCATGTTAAAATTTATTCATTTTGATCCACGAGCTGCTGTTTGCTAAATTTGCTCTCATTTGATCATCGTTGGACCGATTTTAATTCGGTTAGGTAAGATGATATTTTTTCTTTGGTTTCTTGCAATTGCTTCCAAACTATTGACGCACCTTCTAGCATCACCTGAGCAAAGTTTACTATCGCCATTGTCATATTCCAGTAATTAAAAATGGTGATTGCTTTCTTGCCAGCAATCAACAGAAGACTCAATAACTTGCTCAGTAGTTTGAGTGTCTTCATAACTTGAAATATAGTGAGTCCATTTAAAGACGAAGTCACACGTTATTGTTATCAAATTTCTACCTCGAAATTTTTTCCAGCAGAATTTTTTGAAACTAACTAATTGATATTTTAATTAAAGTTCTTGAGAAATTCTCAGATTCAAAATGAATATTTCGCCAAATTATTAAAAAACGACTAAAATACTTGATTGATTTTCTTTCCAAAACAGGTGTCTCTCAAAATAGTTATTTGATAACACTGTGTTCCTATGAATTTTGTTGTCCCTAGGCGTTTCGGAAATGCCGCAAGTCTCCAGAGATTTCAATAAAATTTTCCCGTAGGTAAACGGAAAAACGACAAATACGGCGAGCAATTACTCTGCGGCTTTTTGTAGCGCTTCTGCATTTACCAGGGGCACCAACAAAAAACAGGTTAAAAAGCTATGATATTTCTAGGGTACTTATTTGAGTTTGAGGACTTAAGGACTTTTTTTCGATTCTGTCGACCAGTGTAGTTTTTATTTTCAATTTGATCTAACTGGACATGTTTCTCAACAAAAATATAAAATTTCAGCAGGAACTAGTTCAAGTCTGATCCTTTTCCGTTTTGAGAGTTAGGTGCAAAAAACCTATGATAATTGTAACTTAAATCAGTTTAGAATAATTTGGTCAGGGAATAAAAATTTGGAACATCAGGGAAAATCAGGGAATATCAGGGAATTTATTTTTCGAAATTGATTCGCCACCCTGGTTTGTTAGTTTGTTCGAGGAATTTTCAAAAATTAAATCAAGGCATCTTGAAACATGATTTTGCTTCAAATGAGTAGGACAAAGATGATATACACATCAATCGAAAGCTCTTAATTTGTGGTTCACGAAAATGCAATTTTAAGGTCATAATTACTACTGTATGTACGTAAATTTGTGTGTTATTGTTCACGTAGTTTTGTTTATCTGTTGTTGACGTTGCTTGCCGCTGGTGGCGTTGGCTGTTTGCGGTGTTTGTCACTGCTATTCTTAGAGCCGGATCTGAGGGGAGGGCCAAGGGGTCCGGCCCCTGGCCGTGTTTTTTTTTTCGCCAGTGTTATTTTTTCGCCAGCAACAATATTACAACTACCTGAGAGTTCACGTCGTATTCTTTTGGAATGACAAATACTAACACACCATTTGAATTGAACCAGTGCGCATGGGAGTTAAAGCAGAGAAAGAAAATAACCCACAACCCACAAGAATCAGGGATACCAGATGTGCGAAATGCAGTTTATCAGAGTCCGTGGCAGATTTTACAGACCTGCAAGAGAAGGGCCGGATTTAAAGAGGGTCCCACATTTTGAGGCCACAGCAAATCAACAAATAAACTTGTCACAGTTAATAATGGCTTTTGAAAGTCTGATCCCCAATAATCAAACTAGCTTTCTATAAATAGTTTCAGAGTCTAGTGAAGATTTGCTTTGAATTGTATTTGAAGAATTTTAATAGCAAACTCGCGAAATGCATGCTAAACTAAAATACATTGCGTATTTATTTGAGTCTAATGGTTTCGAACGCAACTGGGGGCCGTCTTTTTTCGAAGATGAAACTAATTATAAATAGGTTGCATATGATAAGAGCAAGGCTGTCAAATTTGGCATTGTGAATTGAGTGTTAATTCAATAATTGATAATTTTTAGCAAAGACTTATTAAAAAATGTTCTGAAAATTTCCGACAAACTTTTGTTAAGTTCTCAAAGATGAGTAAAGTTTATTATGGGGCCCCGAACCCCCATAATCGTAAATCCGGCTTTGCTACTGGCTCTGAATAATAGTCCGTCGAATTTGGATAGCTTTCCTTTGAAAGTACATTTTTGTTAGCGGTGCTCTTTTTAACCAACGAATTTACACACATTAATTTTGCGCCTGGTTGGCTACCTGAAATAGCACGTGTGTTGGCTTAGTTCCCCAAATCTCGATTCTAACCATATTTCCCAAACGCACGCTCAGTATAGCAATGACAAACACCGCAAACAGGCAACGCCGCTAGCGGCCGGCAGCGCACTGTGGGGCAGAACCCAGAAAAGTCGCGACAAAACTCAAAAAAACGAAATTCAGTTTTCATGCCTCATTTTATTTTCTACTTGCAGTAGACATGTTATCGACTGGAAATCACGATAATTTACTTTGAAAAAATATTTAGAAAATGTGCTGCAATATTGTGAAAGTGAGGATTTACAAAGCTTGTAAGATGAAAGAAAAAATTTTCACAGATATTTTCCAGTAGGGCATGCAAATACTTAGAAAATAATTAGCTAACTCATTTTGCATTTTTGCATTCGCATTTTGCATTTTTTGGCTAACCGTTCACCGGTCCAGGGCCGAACGAATTAGAGATGTCTAGCTTCTTCTGTCTTGGGCAGCCGTTCTCCAGTCTCCCCGTACACTAGCAGATCGTGCATCTTCTTCCACCGCGCACATCCACCGCGTGCTAGGCCGACCTCGGAGTCGACGGCCTCTTCCTGGTTCTCTACTGAAGATAGCTTTGGCGGCTCTCTCGTCAGGCATCCTGGCTACATGTCCAGCCCACTGAAGCCTGTCCCGCTGTATTACCTTCACTATATCAGCATGTTTGTAAACCTGTACAACTCGTGATTCATGCGTCTGCGCCACACGCAGTCTGTTACGCAATCCGTAGAAAGCCCTGTTCGCAGCTGCAACTCGTCGTTTCACTTCACAGCTCATTTCGTTGTCACATGTCACAAGCGTACCAAGATAAACGAATTCGTCAACCACTTCAAAGCGTTCCCCATCTATCTCCACCTCAGCACCAACACCACGGGGACTTCCACGCTCTCTGCCAGCTACCATGTACTTAGTTTTGGCAGAGTTAATGACAAGTCCCAATCTCGGTGCTTCTCTCTTAAAAGGTACGAAGGCCTCCTCCACGGCCTTACGGTTGATACCGATGATATCGATGTCGTCCGCAAAACCAAGAAGCATGTGAGATTTCGTGACGATCGTACCGTTTCTTTCGACGTTTGCTCTTCGTACTGCACCCTCAAGAGCGATGTTAAACAGTAGGTTGGAGAGCGCATCCCCCAGCTTCAGTCCATCCAACGTTACGAACGCGGCTGATATCTCGCCAGCTATTTGCACGCACGATTTTGATCCTTCCAGTGTCATACGACTCAGCTTTCTTAGTTTCGTAGGGAAACCGTGTTTCAGCATGATCTGCCACAGCTCGTCTCTTTTCACTGAGTCGTATGCCGCCCTGAAGTCCACAAACAGATGGTGAGTGGGTAAGTTGTACTCCCGGAACTTATCGAAGATCTTGCCAACTCATATGATCCTCATAAAATAGAGTATAAACTGAAAGGTAATGTGATATTAGGACAGTTTTGTTGAAAATAGGTTCGAAAGAGGCATAGTACGTAAAACAAGTTTTTTTTTGTAATTTTTCCTCGTTTTCGGCAATATAAAAACCTAAAGTTCTACGTTGTTCTGCTATGACACTATTATTGTACAACGTATTGACTAGTACTAAAACAAAAATCAGTTGCTACTAGTTGCGGCTCACCGAGTAATTCGAGTTTTTGCAACAATCGTTTTCATGTCAATTATTGTAAAAAATCGTTAATCAGCAAGTTATAATAGGCTTTGCTTAACCCCGGTGTATGCAACATGACCATAATCGTATTCGGGTGTCTTTCAAAACTGACGTCCAGTAATATGAAGACCCCTCAAAAATAATTATAAGTACTAGGAAACAGTTTGTTTTTGGATTAACAGTGTATTAAACAAAACTAAGCGTTTAGTATCTTCACTCAAATTATTTTTTACGTTATAATTATCGGAAAAGCTATGTGAATATTTTCCACTGTCATTTTCACGTAGATTTTACGTGATTGTTAGTTTATTTAATCATGAACTGGTGAGATGATTTATCCTATGTATCTTATGCACTAGACATATGCATTTCATGTGAGTTTTACGTAGAATTTAACTACCAGTAAAATAAAAAACATTTGATAGTCGGATAGGTTCTACGTTTTATACAATATATAATTTTCGATTGTGGTTTCCCAAATCCTTTAGAGACTAGGAATAGTTTAGGAGTTAGGAATAGAAATTATCCAAATATGTTGCTTGATAAGTCGCATGGGCATGCAAAATCGCCAAATTGTAAATGAATTAAACGACATACGAAATTTCAAAATGATATTGCGACATTCGTTGGCGATCATTACTGTTAGCTGCAACTGTTTATGTTCAGCAAATTCCTCGCAATTTGAACTGAATCTGTGTGAAATCTTGATGCTGGAATCTGATGGTTTTTCTAAAGCGAGCTCCATCGAGGAATTCCTTTCATGTTTAAAGACTGAGCCAGACAACAGCTTCGCCATTTTGATTTCTGTGTATTTTCACACGGAGAGTTCACGCGATACTTGATTCTATTTAACGTTGCCAAGATGACGTAGATGCTAAGTGATAAAAGTATGGTAGGTAGTATGCATGTGATTTACACGTAGATGTTATGTTTGTCACATAAATCATGCAAAATGACAAAAAATAATTAAGTACAGGAAATTTCACGTAACAATAACGTGAAAAATATTTTGAGTGTATGCCAAATGGAATAAAATGTAACAAGAGGAGCTCTTAGAAAGGGAACATGACCGACTAATCTTTAAATGCACAATGTTCCTATTTGAAATATTTTTTTTTGTTCACACAACATTTATTTGACACGGCACAATTATTTGAAATATTTTGTCACAAACAATAACATTAAAATTATAATTTATATTCTTTCTCAAAAATGATGACACATCATAGGTTGGCAAAAAACTATACAAAGTCAAACAGGCAAACTTCCAATAATTCATTTCGTGATGACTCGGAAATTCGAATATATCTGAAATTGAAACATATGTACTTAAGTCCCAGCTATGATTCATAACTGAAATTTCGGATTTATGAATAATGAAAATAATTTTATTTCGTTAACGTTCCGTCCGGTTGTAATATGTTTGACAACTATTATTGCTTGGATTTTCGGCTCATCAGTCTTTAGACAAAGACTGATGAGCCGAAAATCCAAGCAATAATAGATACACGTCACAGTCGATAGCATTCACATAATGTTTGACAACTTTATGTCAATTGATGGTATAAACAACTTTCCCGGAGAAACAAAATGGCTTGCACCATTTATTCAGAAGATAGATGTCAGCGCCATCTGTAGAAAAAAAAAATTAAAGCTGCCTGAATACATTTTTCAAAAAGGTGTTCTATGTTTTTTGCCGAAGACATGAACACTGTAGCAACAACTGTTAAGGAGTTATGAGGTTTTGTCGTGCCAACGGACCAATTTTCCCCACTGTGCAGCGTCAACATAGAATAAACAAAACTACGTGAACAATAAAACACAAATTAAGGTACATACACTAGTAATTATGACCTTAAAATTACATTTTCGTGAACCACAAATTAGGAGCTTTCAATTGATGTATATATCATCGTTTTCCGATTCATTTGAAGCAAAATAATGTTTAAGATGGCTTGACATAGTATTTTGAAAAATTTTCGGAAACCACTCAACCACAAATTACCACAAATTAGATTTCGAACTCACGAATTAATCACTAAATATTAGTGATAAAAAATTTTGAAAAAAACATTTTGTCAAGCCATATTGATATATGCGCTATTATTGACTTCTCTGGCTTTTAAATGACTATTTTTGCTCCAAGCTAAATGATTGATAACTGTTATATTGGAGATAAACGCAACACAACTTATTTGGGACTCTTTTGGTTTATGTTGGTGTCTGCATTTTTTTATTTCTTATTATTTTTTATCTATAGCGCTTTGGATGCGTTAGGTATTTTTTGCGTTGATATTAACGGCGAATATTTATATAGTTTAACACAAGAGCAGGCACGATGCTACCATCCCCGAGTTCAAAATAACTCAGATTTTTACAATTCGCGCTTAAGTGTCAAATGTGATAAAGATAACAACCAGATATCGTATAGTGGCCGCTTTAAACAACGTTATCGCGAAAGATAATAGTTGTTCACGGTTGTTTTTTATTATTGCATATATCACCCTTATTAGTTCTAAAATAACTTCACTGGCTGTGCGGTCGTCAATCCTCATGTTAATGCTCATGAATGTTCGGAGAAAAGAGCGACACGTCTGTACAATCATTGCAATGTGTTTGTAATAACCTATTTCAATCATTTCAATTCATGTTTTCAACAACAATTGATATGTTATGAATTAGTCTCAAAAAGTTCATTCATTATTCTTAGGAACACAATATAACGGATACTTTTAATACTCAATTTCAAACCAGTTTTTATTTTTTTGCCTTTTTCACGTCAAAAAATTGGAAATTTCAGCTATGGAAGGCAGTTAACCGAGACTTTCTTCACATGCCTCTCGTTGCATTTTATAATTCATTTTTATTATTCTCACCTTATACGTACAATAGACAAATGGTTGCGCTGCAATGATTTTGTAATAACTTATTTCAATTATTGTTTTCAGCCGCCGGAAGCATTACAATAACTACTACTGAATGTCGTAAATTACTCTAATATTAAATCATCTATTTTTTTGCTTTTTTTCCTAAACAGGTAGAGCAATCACTGCAAAAACAAAAGGTATAAAAGTGCTCGAAAGGGCCAAATATCGTATGTCACTCGACTCAGTTCGACGAGCTGAGCATTTTCTGTATGTGTGTGTGTGTATGCGTGTGTTTGTGTCCGTGTGTGTGTAACGTTCTCTCAATCTCACTCGATTTTCTCAGAGATGGCTGGACCGATTTCAATGAAATTAATTGCAAATGAAAGGTCTAGTTGGCCCATGATTTTAATGTAATCGGATTTCTAGTTTAGAGGTCATGTATCAAAAGGTAAAAATCACGAAACATCAATATCTCAGAAACTGCGCAACCAATTTGAACAAAATTAATTTGAAATGAACGGGCTGCTTAAAAACCCTTATATTTTGAATTTCATAAAGATTGGAAATAAACGTGTTTTCGAGACTAATTATTTTGTTCATGTTTCTCAGAGATGGCTGGACTGATTTTCATAAAATCGGTGTCAAATAGAAGGTCTAGTTGTCTAATAAGACCTTATTGATTTTTTTGCATTCGGACTATTACATTGCCTGTTATGTTTAAAAATATGAAATCCAGCTATGAAAAGTAAAATATTTGCAAGACTACTTAAACTCACTCACTTTTCTCAGAGATAGCTTAACCGATTTTCACTAAATTAGTGTCAAATGACAGTTCCAGCTGCCTCATAACACCCTATTGAAATTAACTGTAATCGGTCTGTAACTTTGTCTGTAATATATCGAAATGTGAAAATCACTAAACTTCATTATCTCAGAAACTACACAACCGATTTAAACAATATTGATATCAGATTAACGGGCCATTTAAGGGTTAACTGAAGAATTATGATTGAACAAGTGGTTTTATAATTCGGCTGCTCTATACGTTTCGTCATGTATCAAATTGTAATAACAACAAATGTCTATTATCTCAAATATTACACGACTTATTAAACATAACTAGTGTCTTACGAAAAAGTTATCTTTAGGAGATACAGATAACTAACTTCATAACAACATGATATGTGGTTCAAAAGTTATGGAACGAAAAGAAATTCAAAGACTATTTAAAACTACTCCTGCTTTAATCGATTTTTGTTGCCTCAACAGAATTTAAATGTGGTATCGTACTATTTGAACGTTATCTGTATCGCTCGTGATGAAATTGTTCGATAATGAAAGTTATTTTTTTTATTTCGCTATTTCTTAAGCATTAATACGTCAAATTATATATTTAATACTTCAATTACAACATCAATATTATAGAACCTAAAGAGTAAATATACCTTCATTGGATTTGAGCATTCATGTAAATCTATTTTTACAAATAATATGTATGAATGAGAAAGACTGACTCTGACCGCTAGGTGGAGATTTGGAGAAAGGTATAGCAATCACTGCAAAAACTGAAGGTATAAAAGTGCTCAAAAGGGTCGAATGTCGTATATCACTCGATTCAGTTCGACGAGCTGAGCATTTTTTTGTATGTGTGTGTCTGCGTGTGTGTGTATGTGTGTGTAACGCTCTCCGAATTCCTCTTGATCAGAGATGGATGGACCGATTTTCATGAAATTAATTGCAAATGAAAGGTCTAGTTGCCCTTATAAGGTAGTGAATTTTATTGTAATCAGGTTTTTAGTTTAGAGGTTATGTATTAAAATGTAAAAACCACGAAACATCATTATCTCAGAAACTGCACAACCGATTTGAACAAAATTAATTTTTATTGAACGAGCTACCTAGAAAACCCTTAACTTTCGAATTTCATAAAGGTTGAACATGTGGTTCACAAGTTATTTAAAGAAGCGTGTTCTAGAGACTGTTTCTCAGAGATGGCTGGATCAATTTCCACAAAACCAGTTGCATATGGAAGGTCTAGTCCATAAGACCCTATTATTTTTTTTTGCAATCGGACTATTACTTTGCTTGTTATGTTTAAAAATGTGAAATAAAGTTATGATGTGATCACTCAGAGATGGCTGAACCGATTTCCACAAAATTAGTGTCAAATGAAAAGTCTAGCTGCCTCTTAAAACCCTATTCAATTTCTTTGTAATAGGATTGTAACTTCGTATCAAAATGTGACAATCACGAAACTTCATTATCTCAGAAACTACACGACCGACTTAAACAATATTAGTATCAAATAAACGAGCTAAGTGAAGGTTACCTAATGATCAGGCACGTGGTTCAAAAGTTATAAAAAGAAACATGTTCCGATGACTTTTCAAGTCGTTTTCCCAAAGATTGCCAGGCTAAATCCAACAATCTTAGTGCAAATGCAAAGTTTGGCTACCCTATAGGTTCCCATTTCATTTAATGTATTAAATTATAAAAGCAACGAAAGTCTATTATCTCAAAGATTACACGACTTATTTGAACATAACTAGTGACATACGTACATTTGTACAAGTAACAAATTTCATAGCAATTTGATATGTGGTTAAAAAGTTATGAAAAGAAACGAATTTTAAAGACTTTTAAAAACTGTAGCTGCTTTGTTCAAATTATTTTGCATCATCAAAATTCAAATTTGGTGTTGTGCTATTCCCGGTATTGCTCGTGATTTAAAAGAATGTAATATTTGAAATATAAGAAAAATCCTACTATAAATAATCGAATCTAAAATGAAATCTAAAATGATATCGAGTCCAACCTAAATATGAGTACAGTGACGTTTCGATAGTACCACGATCAAAAAACCTAAATTAATCCACCCAACGGTCAGACCCAGTCTTTCTCATTCAAACTTTTATTTGTAAAAATAGATTTACATGAACCATTCTATCCAATAAGTGTATATTAAGTCTTTAAGTTCTATAATATTGATGTTGTAATCTATACATATAAAAATGTAGTCCGGTCTGTCTGTTAGTCTGTCTGTCTGTTTGATCCATATAGGCTCGAAAGCTACCGAACCGATCGACGTGAAAATTTGTATGTAGGGGTATTTGGTCCCGATAAAGGTTCCTATGATAGTTTGAGAACCCTCCCTCTTCTGGAAAGGAGGTGTTTAATAGAAATCAGCTTTGTTCAATTCGGTTGGATAGTTTTCGAGATAATGATGTTTCATGATTTTGACATTTTGATACATAACCTCTAAACTAAAAATCCGATTACAATGATAGGCTCTTATGGGACAATGAGACCTTTCATTTGCAATTATTTTTATGAAAATCGGTCCAGCCATCTCTGCGAAAAGTGAGTGAGAATAAAAATCTGCTCATACACGCACACACACACTCACACACACGCACACGCACAGGCACACGCACACGCACACGCACACGCACACACACACACACACACACACGGTTCTGCCAGTGATTGCTATACCTTTCTAGGAGAAAGACAAAAAGTTATAAGAGAAACAAAAAAATTCTACCTTGCGGTCAGGCCCAGCCTTTCTTATTCAAACTTTTATTTGTAAAAATAGATTTACATGAACGCTTCATTTCAATAAATAAACTCTTTAGGTTGTAAAATATTGATGTTGTAATTTATACATATAAAAATACAGTCCGGTCTGTCTGTATGTCTGAACCATATAGGCTCGAAAGCTACCGAGCCAATCAAAGTGAAAATTTGTATGTAGGGGTTTTTAGTGTCGGTATAGGTCTCTATGATAGCTTGAGTCCCCTCGCTCTTCTGGAAGGGAGGGGTCCTATACAAATGAAACATAAATTTCTACACAATTCAAGAACAAACCAAACAAATGAAATTTGGCCTGTGGATGTCTTAAGGGGTAACAATCATGTCCATAATAGTTGGACGCCCCTCCTTTTTCTGGAAGGTTCCATACAGATGAAACACAAATTTCTGCACATCTTGAAAGCTAAATAACTCAATGGTGAAAAATTCGACAAGTAAATACTTTTAGTGGTAAAAAATATGTCCATAATGTTCTGACACCCTTCCTTCTTTTGAAAAAGATGGGTGACATACAAATGAAACACAAATTTCTGCACGTCTCGAGAACTAACCGAGTAAATGGACCCAAATTTAGCATGTGAATGTTTTAGGGGTCACAGATATGTCAATAATGGTTCGACAGCCCTCCCTCTTCTCTAAAAGTTGTTGATGTTCCTTTTCATAGCTGGATTTTACGTTTTTAAACATAACAGGCAAAGTTATTGACCGATTGCAAAACAACCAATAGAGTCTCATGGTATTTCAGGTAGCCCGTTCTTCAAAAACCAATTTTGTTTAAATCGGTTGTGTAGTTTTTGAGATAATGACGTCTTATGATATTACATTTTGATGCATAACCTCTTAACCAAAAATCCGATTAAAATAAAATTTAATATGGTCTCATGACTTTAGAAAATCGGACCAGCCATCTCTGAGAAAAGTGAGTGAGAATAAAAATCTGCACATGCACACACACACATACAGAAAATGCTCAGCTCGTCGAGCTGAGTCGAGTGATATATGCCATTGGCCTTATGGAGCATTTTCATACTTTTGGTTGTCGAATTTGTTATTTATTATAAACAACAATTTTTTGGTAGCCAACAGCACAACTATACTGAACATTTAGAATATAACATTCACACACATATGAACATACATTAACAAACAAATAATATTAAATTCTTTCTTATACATTAATTTAATCTGATCTTATCATTTATTTAATTTGATCTTATCATGGAAAGAGAAATTCTTTCACGCAGTTGATATTACTGATCGTTTCTGTGGGGCATCCAATGAATGGCCAAATACCAATCATTATGGGTTGTGACCAGTATCCAACCTCAAACCCCATTTTTATTCCAGATGGCCACATCTGGTTGCCTGAAAATCATAAAATCCATCATAAAATTGCCAACCTGTCTAATCTGGGTATTTCTGTGGCAAAGATGGCAACAGTTTTCGATCAAAAGCCTAAAATGACAAATATCATCCAATTCGATTTGGGGAAACAATATGATACCATGAGGCTAGAAATCATCTTCTGACACAATTTTGAATTTCTAGACAGTAGCTTCCGGTTTCTGGAAACCAGTCTAAAAACGACAAACATTACCCATGTGAGTTTTTCAGTACCCGGATAATGCTCAGAGGCCAGCAATCAACTTCATACTTCATTTTGAAATTCGAATTTGCGATTTCCGGTTTATGGAAAACATCCTTCAATTGCCAAATACAATCTAATAAACGTATATCAACTCTTCGGACTCTAAAATATTGATGTTTTATTTGAAGAAATAATCTGAGCATAGTACTCGAAATTTGACGTAATATTTGTATTGAATAAACAGTTTTTCTATTATAATGACTCCTAATTACGAACTTTGATCAAAGCAGCTAGTTTTAAACAGCCTTTGGGGTTTGTTTGTTTGACACCTGTTTTCTTTAAATAAGTCGTGCAATTTTTGAGAGAATAGACTTTCAATATTTTTACAATTTTACACATAATGGTTAAAATAAAAGTCCAATTACACTGGTCAACACAAGTGTGGCCCGAAGGTCAAACTAATAAAAAATGAAAAATTATTCCTTTTCCTGTGAATTTTTTTTCTTTTCATGGTAACTATTGTGAGCTTCAAAGGCAACCAGTGTTATAATCAAATCAAATGATTACCAATTTAAAACTTACATTGTTAAAATCAGTCTTTGGCAAAACGAGCGAATTTAAAAAAGTTTTCTGACCCGCTTCATTTCATAACCTTAACCTAACCATAACTTTTTCATAATGTTCAATCATAATAAAACTCGTTATTTAGGGGTTTTGAAGAGTTCATTTGATACAAATTTTGTTCAAACCGGTTGTGTAGTTTCTGAGATAATGGAGTTTCATAACTTTTACATTTTGATGCATAACAGTTCGATTATAATAAAATTCAATGGGATCTTATCAGGCAACCAGACTTTCTATTGCAACTTATTTTGTGAAAATCGGTCCAGCCATCTCTGATCGAGTGGCATTGGGAGAGCGTTACACACACACGCACACACATAAAGAAAATGCTCAGCTCGTCGAACTGAGTCGAGTGATACACATCATTCTGCCCTTTTGAGCACTTTCATACCTTTTGTTTTTGCAGTGTTTGCTATACTTTCCTAGGAGAAAGGCAAAAAATAAGCAATTAATTCGTGGTTTGGTTTTCATTCGACTTTCTGAGTCTATCGTAAACACCGCAAGCCTCTATAAAATAAAGGAACCTTGGGGCAACAGCCATAATTTCACCAATAACTAATATTTTCATAGATAAGACTGTGTTGTCGTGCTACAAAATGCATTATGTAGTTGTTGAAAAGCTGTATTATGGAAATATAACACCTTGATTGCAATAAAAAAATTGCCTTACACTTTTAAAAGATCCATACATATCACATTTTTCTCGAGTAAATCTCAAAGAGAGTTTGTGGTAAAATTATGTTGTCGTAGAGCAATAGTGAAATGTCACTTTAGCTTAGCTTTGGTTAGTTCTGACTGTATATATCAATGGTTGCTACTCCGTGATGGGTCCAAGCGACTCAAGATGCACAGAGAATCAACTGAAAAAACTACTGGGAGTGGTAATTCCTTCTCACTGTGCATCATTCAATGACCCGATTTTTTATAGACCAATAACGGCGCCGGTCACGTCCTTACAGTCAGGTGGGGATATCGTCGGTTTCGTGCAACACCGGCACAACTCAATAAATTTCCATTTTGAAGTCGAAGAATGTCATATATGGTTAAGTTTTATTTCCCAAAGACTTGTTTCAAAATTCACCAAAAACCAAACAAATTCTAAGCTGATGAGTCTTTGGAATTTTAATCAAAAACATGCTCCAAAGATGGTAAAAAAGATAACGGTAATCTTAAACGCCAAATTTTCAACTCCTCAACTTCTTCACTTCAACTTCTCTTGGAACTATGAATTTCGAGTTGTGCCAGTGCCGCACAAAACCTAAGGAAAGAATGTTAGAATGTAGTCTTTGCTTTTATCATATGTTTTGCGACCACCCTATCCAAATTACAGTACAATTGAAGTCAAACATAAATAACAAAAGGTCGACCACCAGCAAAGTGCATTTCATGCAAAGACGGCCTCACTGGTCGTCCCTTAACATTACTTTTCGACTCAATACGAAGCGCACCCAGCGCAAAGCCTCAAGTTGCATAACCGGCATAAATTAACCGAGACAAAACATATCATTGCAATCCTAAGCCAAAATTGTTTGTCACACGTCTATTCCAGACATCTCACTCTAGCAACATGAAAAAATGTAATAAAGAATACATATTGATTTTGAGGTGCAACATTCTAAGCTAAGATTTTCAAATAAATACAAATCAGTCGGGAGAAGTGTCCAGTAACAGACCTACCAGACTCTCAATGATTAGCGATTCGGTTAACGGACACCGCTCTTTAAAGAAAATCCTTGAGCGATCCCGAAATAGACACCATTTCAGTTTGCCTTAAAAATCGTCCGATAGTACAACTTTTATACTTTATTAGAGACCGAGTATACATCTGCATCTGTACAAAGACTACGGGAGGGAGTTTTTGTTAGTGGGATAAGTTTTAGAACAGGATTCAATTTGATAAGACCATAGTTAAATTAGATTAATGTAAAAATACAGATATGATCATATATAATGTGAGAATAATAAAGATGAATTCTAAAGTACAATAAGAAGTGTGTGTGTGTGTGTGTGTGTGTGTGTGTGTGTGTGTGTGTGTGTGTGTGTGTATCACTCTTTCAATCTCAATCGATTTTCTCAGGGATGGCTTGACCGATTTCAATGAAATTAATTGCAAATGAACGGTCTAGTTGACCCATAAAACCCTATTGTATTTCATTGTAATCTGATTTTTAGCTTAGAGGTTATGATCAAAATGTGAAAATCACGAAACATCAGTATCTTAGAAACTACAGGGCCGGTTTGAACAAATTTAATTTTAAATAAACGGGCTACCTAAAAACCCTTTACTTTTAAATTTTATAAAGATTAAACATGTGGTTCAAAATTTATTAAAAAAAAACGTGTTCTGGAGACTATTTAAACTCACTTATGTTTCTCAGAGCTGGCTGGACCGATGTTTATAAAATCTGTGTCATTAAGAAGGTCTTGTTGCCCCATAAGACCCTATTGATTTTCTTTGCAAATGGGTTTTTACTTTGCCTGTTATATTCAAAAATATGAAATCTAGCTTTAAAAAGAAACATATTCCGAAGACTCACTTTTCTCAGAGATGTCTGAGCTGATTTCCACAAAATTAGTGTCAAAAGAAAGGTCTATTTGGCTCAAATCCAACACGGTGTATGTTATTGTGATTAGACAGTAACTTTGTTTGTAATGTATCGAAGTGTGAAAATCGCGAAACCCTATTATCTTAGAAACTAGTTTCAACAACCAGTTTCAACAATATTGAAATAAATTGAACAAGCTAGTTGAGGGTTAACTGATAAATTTTATTATGATTGAACACGTTGCTCCAAAGTTTGGATACCCTATAGGTTCCCATTTCATTTGATTATAATCGGATTTATAATTCAACCGTTATTCATTAAATTGTAAAAACAACGACTTTTTTGAACATAACTAGGGTGATACGAACAAGCTATCTCTCTAATTTACAAGCAACAAACTTCATAACAATTTGATCTGTGGTAAAAAAGTTATGGAAAGAAAAACAAATTCAAAGAATATTTAAAACTATATCTGCTTTGATCGAAACATGTGGCCTCCACTAAATTTAAATTTGGTATTGTACTATTTGAACGTTCTCGGTATTGCTCGCGATTAAAGTGTTCGTAATTAAGATTTCTTTATGTTATGTCGCTATTTCTTAATCGTGCTCAAAAAAACCCTAAATTAATCCACCCAGCGGTCAGACCCAGTCTTTCTCATTCAAACTTTTATTTGTGAAAAAAGATTTACAAGAACGCATTAATGTATATTCACTCTTCGGGTTTTAAAATTTTGAATCTATGATAGTTTGAGACCCCTCCCTCTTCTGGAAGGGAGGGGTCCAATACAAATGAAACATAAATTTCTGCACAACTCAAGAACAAACCAAGCAAATGAAATGATTTTTTTTGCAATCTGATTTTTACTGTGCCTGTTATGTTTAAAAATGTGAAATCTAGATTTACAAAGAAACATATTCCGAAGATTTTTTTTCTCAGTGATGGCTGAACTGATTTCCACAAAATTAGTGTCAAATGAAAGGTCTAGCTGCCTCATACACCCTATTGAATTTCACTGTAATCGGACTGTAACTTTGTCTGTAATGTATCAAAATGTGAAAATCACGAAACTTCATTATCTCAGGAACTACATACCCGATTTGAACAATATTAATATCAAATGAACGGCCTAGTTAAAGGTAAAATAATGAATTTCATAATGATTGAGCACGTGGTTCAAAAGTTGTGAGAAGAAACATGTTGATGATTTTTTAGGTCGTTTTCCCAAAGATGGCTGGACTAAATTCAACAATCTTAGTGTCAAATGAAAAGTTTGGCTTCCCTATATGTTCCCATTTTATTTGATTACGATCGGATTTTTAGTCCAACCGTTATGTACTAAATTATAAAAACAACGAAAGTCTCAAAGATTACACGACTTATTTGAACATAACTACCCGGACAAACACATAAGATTCGCATGGATTCCTTAGGATTCGTCACATTGGAATCGTGAAGCGTCCTCGAAGGAATCCAGAAAAAAAAATCCTCGAGTATGCCCAATCTATAGGGCTAGCATTCCTGAATGAGAATCCCTCAGGTTTTCTTGGATTCCTCACATTGGAATTGTGAATCGTTCTTAATAAAGAATCCTCAAAACAGCCCTGTCTATGGGGTTCTAGGATTCCTCACATAGAAATCGTGAAGCATCCTTGATGAGGAATTCTGAAAAAGGAATCTTCAGGAATGCCCTGTCTATAATGCAAGGATTCTTGAATGAGAATCGTGTAATGAGAATACTTCAGATTCCCTAGGATTCTTTACATTGGAATCGTGAATCATCCTTGTTAAGAAATCCTGAAAAGGAATCCTCAAGACTGCCCTTTCTATGAGGTTCTTGAATGAGAATCGAGTAATGAGAATCTTCCGGATTCCCTAGGAATTGATATGTTATGAATTAGTCTCAAAAAGTTCATTCCTTATTCTTAGGAACACAATATAACGGATACTTTTAATACTCAATTTCAAACCAGTTTTTATTTTTTGGCTTTTTCACGTCAAAAAATTGGAAATTTCAGCTATGGAAGGCAGTTAACCGAGACTTTCTTCACATGCCTCTCGTTGCATTTTATAATTCATTTTTATTATTCTCACATTATACGTACAATAGACAAATGGTTGCGCTGCAATGATTTTGTAATAACTTATTTCAATTATTGTTTTCAGGCGCCGGAAGCATTACAATAACTACTACTGAATGTCGTAAATTACTCTAATATTCAATCATCTATTTTTTTTGCTTTTTTCCTAAACAGGTAGAGCAATCACTGCAAAAACAAAAGGTATAAAAGAGCTCGAAAGGGCCAAATACCGTATGTCACTCGACTCAGTTCGACGAGCTAAGCATTTTCTGTATTTGTGTCCGTGTGTGTGTAACGTTCTCTCAATCTCAATCGATTTTCTCAGAGATGGCTGGACCGATTTCAATGAAATTAATTGCAAATGAAAGGTCTAGTTGGCCCATGATTTTAATGTAATCGGATTTCTAGTTAAGAGGTCATGTATCAAAATGTAAAAATCACGAAACATCAATATCTCAGAAACTGCGCAACCAATTTGAACAAAATTAATTTGAAATGAACGGGCTGCTTAAAAAACCCTTATATTTTGAATTTCATAAAGATTGGAAATAAACGTGTTTTCGAGACTATTTATTTTGTTCATGTTTCTCAGAGATGGCTGGACAGATTTTCATAAAATCGGTGTCAAATAGAAGGTCTAGTTGTCTAATAAGACCTTATTGATTTTTTTGCATTCGGACTATTACAGTGCCTGTTATGTTTAAAAATATGAAATCCAGCTATGAAAAGTAAAATATTTGCAAGACTACTTAAACTCACTCACTTTTCTCAGAGATAGCTTAACCGATTTTCACTAAATTAGTGTCAAATGTTAGTTGCCCTTATAAGATAGTGAATATTATTGTAATCAGGTTTTTAGTTTAGAGGTTATGTATTAAAATGTAAAAATCACGAAACATCATTATCTCAGAAACTGCACAACCGATTTGAACAAAATTAATTTTTATTGAACGAGCTACTTAGAAAACCCTTAACTTTCGAATTTAATAAAGGTTGAACATGTGGTTCACAAGTTATTTAAAGAAGCGTGTTCTAGAGACTGTTTCTCAGAGATGGCTGGATCAATTTCCACAAAACCAGTTGCATATGGAAGGTCTAGTCCATAAGACCCTATTGATTTTTTTTTGCAATCGGACTATTACTTTGCTTGTTATGTTTAAAAATGTGAAATAAAGTTATGATGTGATCACTCAGAGATGGCTGAACCGATTTCCACAAAATTAGTGTCAAATGAAAAGTCTAGCTGCCTCTTAAAACCCTATTCAATTTCTTTGTAATAGGATTGTAACTTCGTATCAAAATGTGACAATCACGAAACTTCATTATCTCAGAAACTACACGACCGATTTAAACAATATTAGTATCAAATAAACGAGCTAAGTGAAGGTTACCTAATGATCAGGCACGTGGTTCAAAAGTTATAAAAAGAAACATGTTCCGATGACTTTTCAAGTCGTTTTCCCAAAGATTGCCAGGCTAAATGCAACAATCTTAGTGCAAATGCAAAGTTTGGCTACCCTACAGGTTCCCATTTCATTAAATGTATTAAATTATAAAAGCAACGAAAGTCTATTATCTCAAAGATTACACGACTTATTTGAACATAACTAGTGACATACGTACATTTGTACAAGTAACAAATTTCATAGCAATTTGATATGTGGTTAAAAAGTTATGAAAAGAAACGAATTTTAAAGACTTTTGAAAACTGTAGCCGCTTTGTTCAAATTATTTTGCATCATCAACATTCAAATTTGGTATTGTGCTATTCCCGGTATTGCTCGTGATTTAAAAGAATGTAATATTTGAAATATAAAAAAAACCTACTATAAATAATCGAATCTAAAATGAAATCTAAAATGATATCGAGTCCAACCTAAATATGAGTACAGTGACGTTTCGATAGTACCACGATCAAAAAACCTAAATTAATCCACCTAGCGGTCAGACCCAGTCTTTCTCATTCAAACTTTTATTTGTAAAAATAGATTTACATGAACCATTCTATCCAATAAGTGTATATTAAGTCTTTAAGTTCTATAATATTGATGTTGTAATCTATACATATAAAAATGTAGTCCGGTCTGTCTGTTAGTCTGTCTGTCTGTTTGATCCATATAGGCTCGAAAGCTACCGAACCGATCGACGTGAAAATTTGTATGTAGGGGTATTTGATCCCGATAAAGGTTCCTATGATAGTTTGAGAACCCTCCCTCTTCTGGAAAGGAGGTGTTTAATAGAAATCAGCTTTGTTCAATTCGGTTGGATAGTTTTCGAGATAATGATGTTTCATGATTTTGATATTTTGATACATAACCTCTAAACTAAAAATCCGATTACAATGAAAATTAATAGGCTCTTATGGGACAATGAGACCTTTCATTTGCAATTATTTTTATGAAAATCGGTCCAGCCATCTCTGAGAAAAGTGAGTGAGAATAAAAATCTGCTCATACACGCACACACACACGCACACGCACACGCACACGCACACGCACACACACACACACACACACACACACACACACACACGGTTCTGCCAGTGATTGCTATACCTTTCTAGGAGAAAGACAAAAAGTTATAAGAGAAACAAAAAAAAACCCACAAAAAAATTCTACCTTGCGGTCAGACCCAGCCTTCCTTATTCAAACTTTTATGTGTAAAAATAGATTTACATGAACGCTTCATTTCAATAAATGTATATTCACTCTTTATGTTGTAAAATATTGATGTTGTAATTTATACATATAAAAATACAGTCCGGTCTGTCTGTATGTCTGAACCATATAGGCTCGAAAGCTACCGAGCCAATCAAAGTGAAAATTTGTTTGTAGGGGTTTTTAGTGTCGATATAGGTCTCTATGATAGCTTGAGTCCCCTCGCTCTTCTGGAAGGGAGGGGTCCTATACAAATGAAACATAAATTTCTACACAACTCAAGAACAAACCAAACAAATGAAATTGGGCCTGTTATTATTGTAAAAAATCGTTAATCAGCAAGTTATAATAGGCTTTGCTTAACGCCGGTGTATGCAACATGACCATAATCGTATTCGGGTGTCTTTCAAAACTGACGTCCAGTAATATGAAGACCCCTCAAAAATAATTATAAGTACTAGGAAACAGTTTGTTATTGGATTAACAGTGTCTTAAACAAAACTAAGCGTTTAGTATCTTCACTCAAATTATTTTTTACGTTATAATTATCGGAAAAGCTATGTGAATATTTTCCACTGTCATTTTCACGTAGATTTTACGTGATTGTCAGTTTATTCAATCATGAACTGGTGAGATGATTTATCCTATGTATCTTATGCACTAGATATATGCATTTCATGTGAGTTTTACGTAGAATTTAACTACCAGTAAAATAAAAAACATTTGACTGTCGGATAGGTTCGTTTTATACAACATATAATTTTCGATTGTGGTTTCCCAAATCCTTTAGAGACTAGGAATAGTTTAGGAGTTAGCATGGGCGCAACTACGGGGGGGTCTAGGGGGGGCTTCTCAACAAACACAACCTCGTACGATTCTGCATCCTGCCCAGCACTATAAAGCCGGTACCTAGTTCATCGATCTAGCAAGTCGCGTTCAAAAACTAGGTATGCCGCCCTAGGTTCGGCGAAATTTGTAACTGATTTTATTAAATCATATGAACATATGGACAGCAGTAAACGAAGCATCTTTCTAGAAGATATGGATAACATAGGACTTGAAACAATAGTTTTGCCGTCCGTTTCTCGATTTAGCCCCACAGTGCGCTGTGGTCAAGATATTTAATACATCTACGGAGATTCAATCCCGATTGAATTGATTTTTTCTACTGTTACGACACTATTTTATGCGTTAATAAATAAGCGCATTTTAACTCTTTTTTTTCTCTTTTTTTAAATAAAATGTATGAAAGCTAGCCCCCCCTAGAAATTTTTCCTAATTGCGCCAATGGGAGTTAGGAATAGAAATTATCCAAATATGTTGCTTGATAAGTCGCATGGGCATGCAAAATCGCCAATTTGTAAATGAATTAAACGACATACGAAATTTCAAAATGATATTGCGACATTCGTTGGCGATCATTACTGTTAGCTGCAACTGTTTATGTTCAGCAAATTCCTCGCAATTTGAACTGAATCTGTGTGAAATCTTGATGCTGGATTCTGATGGTTTTTCTAAAGCGAGCTTCATCGAGGAATTCCTTTCATGTTTAAAGACTGAGCCAGACAACAGCTTCGCCATTTTGATTTCTGTGTATTTTCACACGGAGAGTTCACGCGATACTTGATTCTATTTAACGTTGCCAAGATGACGTAGATGCTACGTGATAAAAGTATGGTAGGTAGTATGCATGTGATTTTCACGTAGATGTTATGTTTGTCACATAAATCATGCAAAATGACAAAAAATAATTAAGTACATGAAATTTCACGTAACAATAACGTGAAAAATATTTTGAGTGTATGCCAAATGGAATAAAATGTAACAAGAGGAGCTCTTAGAAAGAAATCAAATGATTACCAATTTAAAACTGACATTGTTAAAATCAGTCTTTGGCAAAACGAGCGAATTTTAAAAAGTTTTCTGACCCGCTTCTTTTCATAACCTTAACCTAACCATAACTTTTTCATAATGTTCAATCATAATAAAACTCGTTATTTAGGGGTTTTGAAGAGTTCATTTGATACAAATTTTGTTCAAACCGGTTGTGTAGTTTCTGAGATAATGGAGTTTCATAACTTTTACATTTTGATGCATAACAGTTCGATTATAATAAAATTCAATGGGATCTTATCAGGCAACCAGACTTTCTATTGCAACTTATTCTGTGAAAATCGGTCCAGCCATCTCTGATCGAGTGGCATTGGGAGAGCGTTACACACACACACGCACACACATAAAGAAAATGCTCAGCTCGTCGAACTGAGTCGAGTGATACACATCATTCTGCCCTTTTGAGCACTTTCATACCTTTTGTTTTTGCAGTGTTTGCTATACTTTCCTAGGAGAAAGGCAAAAAATAAGCAATTAATTCGTGGTTTGGTTTTCATTCGACTTTCTGAGTCTATCGTAAACACCGCAAGCCTCTATAAAATAAAGGAACCTTGGGGCAACAGCCATAATTTCACCAATAACTAATATTTTCATAGATAAGACTGTGTTGTCGTGCTACAAAATGCATTATGTAGTTGTTGAAAAGCTGTATTATGGAAATATAACACCTTGATTGCAATAAAAAAATTGCCTTACACTTTTAAAAGATCCATACATATCACATTTTTCTCGAGTAAATCTCAAAGAGAGTTTGTGGTAAAATTATGTTGTCGTAGAGCAATAGTGAAATGTCACTTTAGCTTAGCTTTGGTTAGTTCTGACTGTATATATCAATGGTTGCTACTCCGTGATGGGTCCAAGCCACTCAAGATGCACAGAGAATCAACTGAAAAAACTACTGGGAGTGGTAATTCCTTCTCACTGTGCATCATTCAATGACCCGATTTTTTATAGACCAATAACGGCGCCGGTCACGTCCTTACAGTCAGGTGGGGATATCGTCGGTTTCGTGCAACACCGGCACAACTCAATAAATTTCCATTTTGAAGTCGAAGAATGTCATATATGGTTAAGTTTTATTTCCCAAAGACTTGTTTCAAAATTCACCAAAAACCAAACAAATTCTAAGCTGATGAGTCTTTGGAATTTTAATCAAAAACATGCTCCAAAGATGGTAAAAAAGATAACGGTAATCTTAAACGCCAAATTTTCAACTCCTCAACTTCTTCACTTCAACTTCTCTTGGAACTATGAATTTCGAGTTGTGCCAGTGCCGCACAAAACCTAAGGAAAGAATGTTAGAATGTAGTCTTTGCTTTTATCATATGTTTTGCGACCACCCTATCCAAATTACAGTACAATTGAAGTCAAACATAAATAACAAAAGGTCGACCACCAGCAAAGTGCATTTCATGCAAAGACGGCCTCACTGGTCGTCCCTTAACATTACTTTTCGACTCAAAACGAAGCGCACCCAGCGCAAAGCCTCAAGTTGCATAACCGGCATAAATTAACCGAGACAAAACATATCATTGCAATCCTAAGCCAAAATTGTTTGTCACACGTCTATTCCAGACATCTCACTCTAGCAACATGAAAAAATGTAATTAAGAATACATATTGATTTTGAGGTGCAACATTCTAAGCTAAGATTTTCAAATAAATACAAATCAGTCGGGAGAAGTGTCCAGTAAAAGACCTACCAGACTCTCAATGATTAGCGATTCGGTTAACGGACACCGCTCTTTAAAGAAAATCCTTGAGCGATCCCGAAATAGACACCATTTCAGTTTGCCTTAAAAGTCGTCCGATAGTACAACTTTTATACTTTATTAGAGACCGAGTATACATCTGCATCTGTACAAAGACTACGGGAGGGAGTTTTTGTTAGTGGGATAAGTTTTAGAACAGGATTCAATTTGATAAGACCATAGTTAAATTAGATTAATGTAAAAATACAGATTGGCTACCCTACAGGTTCCCATTTCATTTAATGTATTAAATTATAAAAGCAACGAAAGTCTATTATCTCAAAGATTACACGACTTATTTGAACATAACTAGTGACATACGTACATTTGTACAAGTAACAAATTTCATAGCAATTTGATATGTGGTTAAAAAGTTATGAAAAGAAACGAATTTTAAAGACTTTTGAAAACTGTAGCTGCTTTGTTCAAATTATTTTGCATCATCAACATTCAAATTTGGTATTGTGCTATTCCCGGTATTGCTCGTGATTTAAAAGAATGTAATATTTGAAATATAAGAAAAATCCTACTATAAATAATCGAATCTAAAATGAAATCTAAAATGATATCGAGTCCAGCCTAAATATGAGTACAGTGACGTTTCGATAGTACCACGATAAAAAAACCTAAATTAATCCACCTAGCGGTCAGACCCAGTCTTTCTCATTCAAACTTTTATTTGTAAAAATAGATTTACATGAACCATTCTATCCAATAAGTGTATATTAAGTCTTTAAGTTCTATAATATTGATGTTGTAATCTATACATATAAAAATGTAGTCCGGTCTGTCTGTTAGTCTGTCTGTCTGTTTGATCCATATAGGCTCGAAAGCTACCGAACCGATCGACGTGAAAATTTGTATGTAGGGGTATTTGGTCCCGATAAAGGTTCCTATGATAGTTTGAGAACCCTCCCTCTTCTGGAAAGGAGGTGTTTAATAGAAATCAGCTTTGTTCAATTCGGTTGGATAGCTTTCGAGATAATGATGTTTCATGATTTTGACATTTTGATACATAACCTCTAAACTAAAAATCAGATTACAATGAAAATTAATAGGCTCTTATGGGACAATGAGACCTTTCATTTGCAATTATTTTTATGAAAATCGGTCCAGCCATCTCTGCGAAAAGTGAGTGAGAATAAAAATCTGCTCATACACGCACACACTCACTCACACACACGCACACGCACACGCACACGCACACGCGCACACACACACACACACACACACACACACACACACACGGTTCTGCCAGTGATTGCTATACCTTCCTGGGAGAAAGACAAAAAGTTATAAGAGAAACAAAAAAAACCCACAAAAAAATTCTAGCTTGCGGTCAGACCCATCCTTTCTTATTCAAACTTTTATTTGTAAAAATAGATTTACATGAACGCTTCATTTCAATAAATAAACACTTTAGGTTGTAAAATATTGATGTTGTAATTTATACATAGAAAAATACAGTCCGGTCTGTCTGTATGTCTGAATCATATAGGCTCGAAAACTACCGAGCCAATCAAAGTGAAAATTTGTATGTAGGGGTTTTTAGTGTCGATATAGGTCTCTATGATAGCTTGAGTCCCCTCGCTCTTTTGGAAGGGAGGGGTCCTATACAAATGAAACATAAATTTCTACACAATTCAAGAACAAACCAAACAAATGAAATTTGGCCTGTGGATGTCTTAAGGGGTAACAATCATGTCCATAATAGTTGGACGCCCCTCCTTTTTCTGGAAGGTTCCATACAGATGAAACACAAATTTCTGCACATCTTGGGAGCTAAATAACTCAATGGTGAAAAATTCGACAAGTAAATACTTTTAGTGGTAAAAAATATGTCCATAATGTTCTGACACCCTTCCTTCTTTTGAAAAAGAGGGGTGACATACAAATGAAACACAAATTTCTGCACGTCTCGAGAACTAACCGAGTAAATGGACCCTATTTTAGCATGTGAATGTTTTAGGGGTCACAGATATGTCCATAATGGTTCGACAGCCCTCCCTCTTCTCTAAGAGTTGTTGATGTTCCTTTTCATAGCTGGATTTTACGTTTTTAAACATAACAGGCAAAGTTATTGACCGATTGCAAAACAAATCAATAGAGTCTCATGGTATTTCAGGTAGCCCGTTCTTCAAAAACCAATTTTGTTTAAATCGGTTGTGTAGTTTTTGAGATAATGACGTCTTATGATTTTACATTTTGATGCATAAACTCTTAACCAAAAATCCGATTAAAATAAAATTTAATATGGTCTCATGAGACAACAAGACTTTTCATTTGCAATTGACTTTAGAAAATCGGACCAGCCATCTCTGAGAAAAGTGAGTGAGAATAAAAATCTGCACATGCACACACACACACATACAGAAAATGCTCAGCTCGTCGAGCTGAGTCGAGTGATATATGCCATTAGCCTTATGGAGCATTTTCATACTTTCGGTTGTCGAATTTGTTATTTATTATAAACAACAATTTTTTGGTAGCCAACAGCACAACTATACTGAACATTTAGAATATAACATTCACACACATATGAACATACATTAACAAACAAATAATATTAAATTCTTTCTTATACATTAATTTAATCTGATCTTATCATTTATTTAATTTGATCTTATCATGGAAAGAGAAATTCTTTCACGCAGTTGATATTACTGATCGTTTCTGTGGGGCATCCAATGAATGGCCAAATACCAATCATTATGGGTTGTGACCAGTATCCAACCTCAAACCCCATTTTTATTCCAGATGGCCACATCTGGTTGCCTAAAAATCATAAAATCCATCATAAAATTGCCAACCTGTCTAATCTGGGTATTTCTATGGCAAAGATGGCAACAGTTTTCGATCAAAAGCCTAAAATGACAAATATCATCCAATTCGATTTGGGGAAACAATATGATACCCTGAGGCTAGAAATCATCTTCTGACACAATTTCGAATTTCTAGACAGTAGCTTCCGGTTTCTGGAAACCAGTCTAAAAACGACAAACATTACCCATGTGAGTTTTTCAGTACCCGGATAATGCTCAGAGGCCAGCAATCAACTTCATACTTCATTTTGAAACTCGAATTTGCGATTTCCGGTTTATGGAAAACATCCTTCAATTGCCAAATACAATCTAATAAACGTATATCAACTCTTCGGACTCTAAAATATTGATGTTTTATTTGAAGAAATAATCTGAGCATAGTACTCGAAATTTGACGTAATATTTGTATTGAATAAATAGTTTTTCTATTATAATGACTCCTAATTACGAACTTTGATCAAAGCAGCTAGTTTTAAACAGCCTTTGGGGTTTGTTTGTTTGACACCTGTTTTCTTTAAATAAGTCGTGCAATTTTTGGAGAATAGACTTTCAATATTTTTACAATTTTACACATAATGGTTAAAATAAAAGTCCAATTACACTGGTCAACACAAGTGTGGCCCGAAGGTCAAACTAATAAAAACTGAAAAAATATTCCTTTTCCTGTGAATTTTTTTTCTTTTCATGGTAACTATTGTGAGCTTCAAAGGCAACCAGTGTTATAATCAAATCAAATGATTACCAATTTAAAACTTACATTGTTAAAATCAGTCTTTGGCAAAACGAGCGAATTTAAAAAAGTTTTCTGACCCGCTTCTTTTCATAACCTTAACCTAACCATAACTTTTTCATAATGTTCAATCATAATAAAACTCGTTATTTAGGGGTTTTGAAGAGTTCATTTGATACAAATTTTGTTCAAACCGGTTGTGTAGTTTCTGAGATAATGGAGTTTCATAACTTTTACATTTTGATGCATAACAGTTCGATTATAATAAAATTCAATGGGATCTTATCAGGCAACCAGACTTTCTATTGCAACTTATTTTGTGAAAATCGGTCCAGCCATCTCTGATCGAGTGGCATTGGGAGAGCGTTACACACACACGCACACACATAAAGAAAATGCTCAGCTCGTCGAACTGAGTCGAGTGATACACATCATTCTGCCCTTTTGAGCACTTTCATACCTTTTGTTTTTGCAGTGTTTGCTATACTTTCCTAGGAGAAAGGCAAAAAATAAGCAATTAATTCGTGGTTTGGTTTTCATTCGACTTTCTGAGTCTATCGTAAACACCGCAAGCCTCTATAAAATAAAGGAACCTTGGGGCAACAGCCATAATTTCACCAATAACTAATATTTTCATAGATAAGACTGTGTTGTCGTGCTACAAAATGCATTATGTAGTTGTTGAAAAGCTGTATTATGGAAATATAACACCTTGATTGCAATAAAAAAATTGCCTTACACTTTTAAAAGATCCATACATATCACATTTTTCTCGAGTAAATCTCAAAGAGAGTTTGTGGTAAAATTATGTTGTCGTAGAGCAATAGTGAAATGTCACTTTAGCTTAGCTTTGGTTAGTTCTGACTGTATATATCAATGGTTGCTACTCCGTGATGGGTCCAAGCCATTCAAGATGCACAGAGAATCAACTGAAAAAACCACTGGGAGTGGTAATTCCTTCTCACTGTGCATCATTCAATGACCCGATTTTTTATAGACCAATAACGGCGCCGGTCACGTCCTTACAGTCAGGTGGGGATATCGTCGGTTTCGTGCAACACCGGCACAACTCAATAAATTTCCATTTTGAAGTCGAAGAATGTCATATATGGTTAAGTTTTATTTCCCAAAGACTTGTTTCAAAATTCACCAAAAACCAAACAAATTCTAAGCTGATGAGTCTTTGGAATTTTAATCAAAAACATGCTCCAAAGATGGTAAAAAAGATAACGGTAATCTTAAACGCCAAATTTTCAACTCCTCAACTTCTTCACTTCAACTTCTCTTGGAACTATGAATTTCGAGTTGTGCCAGTGCCGCACAAAACTTAAGGAAAGAATGTTAGAATGTAGTCTTTGCTTTTATCATATGTTTTGCGACCACCCTATCCAAATTACAGTACAATTGAAGTCAAACATAAATAACAAAAGGTCGACCACCAGCAAAGTGCATTTCATGCAAAGACGGCCTCACTGGTCGTCCCTTAACATTACTTTTCGACTCAAAACGAAGCGCACCCAGCGCAAAGCCTCAAGTTGCATAACCGGCATAAATTAACCGAGACAAAACATATCATTGCAATCCTAAGCCAAAATTGTTTGTCACACGTCTATTCCAGACATCTCACTCTAGCAACATGAAAAAATGTAATAAAGAATACATATTGATTTTGAGGTGCAACATTCTAAGCTAAGATTTTCAAATAAATACAAATCAGTCGGGAGAAGTGTCCAGTAACAGACCTACCAGACTCTCAATGATTAGCGATTCGGTTAACGGACACCGCTCTTTAAAGAAAATCCTTGAGCGATCCCGAAATAGACACCATTTCAGTTTGCCTTAAAAGTCGTCCGATAGTACAACTTTTATATTTTATTAGAGACCGAGTATACATCTGCATCTGTACAAAGACTACGGGAGGGAGTTTTTGTTAGTGGCATAAGTTTTAGAACAGGATTCAATTTGATAAGAACATAGTTAAATTAGATTAATGTAAAAATACAGATATGATCATATATAATGTGAGAATAATAAAGATGAATTCTAAAGTACAATAAGAAGTGTGTGTGTGTGTGTGTGTGTGTGTGTGTGTGTGTGTGTGTGTGTGTGTATCACTCTTTCTATCTCAATCGATTTTCTCAGGGATGGCTTGACCGATTTCAATGAAATTAATTGCAAATGAACGGTCTAGTTGACCCATAAAACCCTATTGTATTTCATTGTAATCTGATTTTTAGCTTAGAGGTTATGATCAAAATGTGAAAATCACGAAACATCAGTATCTTAGAAACTACAGGGCCGGTTTGAACAAATTTAATTTTAAATAAACGGGCTACCTAAAAACCCTTTACTTTTAAATTTTATAAAGATTAAACATGTGGTTCAAAATTTATTAAAAAAAAACGTGTTCTGGAGACTATTTAAACTCACTTATGTTTCTCAGAGCTGGCTGGACCGATGTTTATAAAATCTGTGTCATTAAGAAGGTCTTGTTGCCCCATAAGACCCTATTGATTTTCTTTGCAAATGGGTTTTTACTTTGCCTGTTATATTCAAAAATATGAAATCTAGCTTTAAAAAGAAACATATTCCGAAGACTCACTTTTCTCAGAGATGTCTGAGCTGATTTCCACAAAATTAGTGTCAAAAGAAAGGTCTATTTGGCTCAAAACACCGTGTTGGATGTTATTGTGATTAGACAGTAACTTTGTTTGTAATGTATCGAAGTGTGAAAATCGCGAAACCCTATTATCTTAGAAACTAGTTTCAACATCCAGTTTCAACAATATTGAAATAAATTGAACAAGCTAGTTGAGGGTTAACTGATAAATTTTATTATGATTGAACACGTTGCTCCAAAGTTTGGATACCCTATAGGTTCCCATTTCATTTGATTATAATCGGATTTATAATTCAACCGTTATTCATCAAATTGTAAAAACAACGACTTTTTTGAACATAACTGGGGTGATACGAACAAGCTATCTCTCTAATTTACAAGCAACAAACTTCATAACAATTTGATCTGTGGTAAAAAAGTTATGGAAAGAAAAACAAATTCAAAGAATATTTAAAACTATATCTGCTTTGATCGAAACATGTGGCCTCCACTAAATTTAAATTTGGTATTGTACTATTTGAACGTTCTCGGTATTGCTCGCGATTAAATTGTTTGTAATTAAGATTTCTTTATGTTATGTCGCTATTTCTTAATCGTGCTCAAAAAAAAACCCATAATTAATCCACCCAGCGGTCAGACCCAGTCTTTCTCATTCAAACTTTTATTTGTGAAAAAAGATTTACAAGAACGCATTAATGTATATTCACTCTTCGGGTTTTAAAATTTTGAATCTATGATAGTTTGAGACCCCTCCCTCTTCTGGAAGGGAGGGGTCCAATACAAATGAAACATAAATTTCTGCACAACTCAAGAACAAACCAAGCAAATGAAATGATTTTTTTTGCAATCTGATTTTTACTGTGCCTGTTATGTTTAAAAATGTGAAATCTAGATTTACAAAGAAACATATTCCGAAGATTTTTTTTCTCAGTGATGGCTGAACTGATTCCCACAAAATTAGTGTCAAATGAAAGGTCTAGCTGCCTCATACACCCTATTGAATTTCACTGTAATCGGACTGTAACTTTGTCTGTAATGTATCAAAATGTGAAAATCACGAAACTTCATTATCTCAGGAACTACATACCCGATTTGAACAATATTATTATCAAATGAACGGCCTAGTTTAAGGTAAAATAATGAATTTCATAATGATTGAGCACGTGGTTCAAAAGTTGTGAGAAGAAACATGTTGATGATTTTTTAGGTCGTTTTCCCAAAGATGGCTGGACTAAATTCAACAATCTTAGTGTCAAATGAAAAGTTTGGCTTCCCTATATGTTCCCATTTTATTTGATTACGATCGGATTTTTAGTCCAACCGTTATGTACTAAATTATAAAAACAACGAAAGTCTCAAAGATTACACGACTTATTTGAACATAACTACCCGGACAAACACATAAGATTCGCATGGATTCCTTAGGATTCGTCACATTGGAATCGTGAAGCGTCCTCGAAGGAATCCAGAAAAAAAAATCCTCGAGTATGCCCAATCTATAGGGCTAGCATTCCTGAATGAGAATCCCTCAGGTTTTCTTGGATTCCTCACATTGGAATTGTGAATCGTTCTTAATAAAGAATCCTCAAAACAGCCCTGTCTATGGGGTTCTAGGATTCCTCACATAGAAATCGTGAAGCATCCTTGATGAGGAATTCTGAAAAAGGAATCTTCAGGAATGCCCTGTCTATAATGCAAGGATTCTTGAATGAGAATCGTGTAATGAGAATACTTCAGATTCCCTAGGATTCTTTACATTGGAATCGTGAATCGTCCTTGTTAAGAAATCCTGAAAAGGAATCCTCAAGACTGCCCTTTCTATGAGGTTCTTGAATGAGAATCGAGTAATGAGAATCTTCCGGATTCCCTAGGAATTGATATGTTATGAATTAGTCTCTTAGGAACACAATATAACGGATACTTCTTCTTCAAAAAAATTCTACCTTGCGGTCAGACCCAGCCTTTCTTATTCAAACTTTTATGTGTAAAAATAGATTTACATGAACGCTTCATTTCAATAAATGTATATTCACTCTTTATGTTGTAAAATATTGATGTTGTAATTTATACATATAAAAATACAGTCCGGTCTGTCTGTATGTCTGAACCATATAGGCTCGAAAGCTACCGAGCCAATCAAAGTGAAAATTTGTTTGTAGGGGTTTTTAGTGTCGATATAGGTCTCTATGATAGCTTGAGTCCCCTCGCTCTTCTGGAAGGGAGGGGTCCTATACAAATGAAACATAAATTTCTACACAACTCAAGAACAAACCAAACAAATGAAATTGGGCCTGTTATTATTGTAAAAAATCGTTAATCAGCAAGTTATAATAGGCTTTGCTTAACGCCGGTGTATGCAACATGACCATAATCGTATTCGGGTGTCTTTCAAAACTGACGTCCAGTAATATGAAGACCCCTCAAAAATAATTATAAGTACTAGGAAACAGTTTGTTATTGGATTAACAGTGTCTTAAACAAAACTAAGCGTTTAGTATCTTCACTCAAATTATTTTTTACGTTATAATTATCGGAAAAGCTATGTGAATATTTTCCACTGTCATTTTCACGTAGATTTTACGTGATTGTCAGTTTATTCAATCATGAACTGGTGAGATGATTTATCCTATGTATCTTATGCACTAGATATATGCATTTCATGTGAGTTTTACGTAGAATTTAACTACCAGTAAAATAAAAAACATTTGACTGTCGGATAGGTTCGTTTTATACAACATATAATTTTCGATTGTGGTTTCCCAAATCCTTAAGAGACTAGGAATAGTTTAGGAGTTAGCATGGGCGCAACTACGGGGGGGGGGGTCTAGGGGGGGGCTTCTCAACAAACACAACCTCGTACGATTCTGCATCCTGCCCAGCACTATAAAGCCGGTACCTAGTTCATCGATCTAGCAAGTCGCGTTCAAAAACTAGGTATGCCGCCCTAGGTTCGGCGAAATTTGTAACTGATTTTATTAAATCATATGAACATATGGACAGCAGTAAACGAAGCAGCTTTCTAGAAGATATGGATAACATAGGACTTGAAACAATAGTTTTGCCGTCCGTTTCTCGATTTAGCCCCACAGTGCGCTGTGGTCAAGATATTTAATACATCTACGGAGATTCAATCCCGATTGAATTGATTTTTTCTACTGTTACGACACTATTTTATGCGTTAATAAATAAGCGCATTTTAACTCTTTTTTTTCTCTTTTTTTAAATAAAATGTATGAAAGCTAGCCCCCCCTAGAAATTTTTCCTAATTGCGCCCATGGGAGTTAGGAATAGAAATTATCCAAATATGTTGCTTGATAAGTCGCATGGGCATGCAAAATCGCCAATTTGTAAATGAATTAAACGAAATACGAAATTTCAAAATGATATTGCGACATTCGTTGGCGATCATTACTGTTAGCTGCAACTGTTTATGTTCAGCAAATTCCTCGCAATTTGAACTGAATCTGTGTGAAATCTTGATGCTGGATTCTGATGGTTTTTCTAAAGCGAGCTTCATCGAGGAATTCCTTTCATGTTTAAAGACTGAGCCAGACAACAGCTTCGCCATTTTGATTTCTGTGTATTTTCACACGGAGAGTTCACGCGATACTTGATTCTATTTAACGTTGCCAAGATGACGTAGATGCTACGTGATAAAAGTATGGTAGGTAGTATGCATGTGATTTTCACGTAGATGTTATGTTTGTCACATAAATCATGCAAAATGACAAAAAATAATTTAGTACAGGAAATTTCACGTAACAATAACGTGAAAAATATTTTGAGTGTATGCCAAATGGAATAAAATGTAACAAGAGGAGCTCTTAGAAAGGGAACATGACCGACTAATCTTTAAATGCACAATGTTCCTATTTGAAATATTTTTTTTTTGTTCACACAACATTTATTTGACACGGCACCATTATTTGAAATATTTTGTCACAAACAATAACATTAAAATTATAATTTATATTCTTTCTCAAAAATTATGACACATCATAGGTTGGCAAAAAACTATACAAAGTCAACTACAAACTTCCAATAATTCATTTCGTGATGACTCGGAAATTCGAATATATCTGAAATTGAAACATATGTACTTAAGTCCCAGTTATGATTCATAACTGAAATTTCGGATTTATGAATAATGAAAATAATTTTATTTCGTTAACGTTCCGTCCGGTTGTAATATGTTTGACAACTATTATTGCTTGGATTTTCGGCTCATCAGTCTTTAGACAAAGACTGATGAGCCGAAAATCCAAGCAATAATAGATACACGTCACAGTCGATAGCATTCACATTATGTTTGACAACTTTATGTCAATTGATGGTATAAACAACTTTCCCGGAGAAACAAAATGGCTTGCACCATTTATTCAGAAGATAGATGTCAGCGCCATCTGTAGAAAAAAAAATTAAAGCTGCCTGAATACATTTTTCAAAAAGGTGTTCTATGTTTTTTGCCGAAGACATGAACACTGTAGCAACAACTGTTAAGGAGTTATGAGGTTTTGTCGTGCCAACGGACCAATTTTCCCCACTGTGCAGCGTCAACATAGAATAAACAAAACTACGTGAACAATAAAACACAAATTTAGGTACATACACTAGTAATTATGACCTTAAAATTACATTTTCGTGAACCCCAAATTAGGAGCTTTCAATTGATGTATATATCATCGTTTTCTGATTCATTTGAAGCAAAATAATGTTTAAGATGGCTTGACATAGTATTTTGAAAAATTTTCGGAAACCACTCAACCACAAATTACCACAAATTAGATTTCGAACTCACGAACATTAGTGATAAAAAATTTTGAAAAAAAACATTTTATCAAGCCATTTTGATATATGCGCTATTATTGACTTCTCTGGCTTTTGAATGACTATTTTTGCTCCAAGCTAAATGATTGATAACTGTTATATTGGAGATAAACGCAACACAACTTATTTGGGACTCTTTTGGTTTATGTTGGTGTCTGCATTTTTTTATTTCTTATTATTTTTTATCTATAGCGCTTTGGATGCGTTAGGTATTTTTTGCGTTGATATTAACGGCGAATATTTATATAGTTTAACACAAGAGCAGGCACGATGCGACCATCCCCGAGTTCAAAATAACTCAGATTTTTACAATTCGCGCTTAAGTGTCAAATGTGATAAAGATAACAACCAGATATCGTATAGTGACCGCTTTAAACAACGTTATCGCGAAAGATAATAGTTGTTCACAGTTGTTTTTTATTATTGCATATATCACCCTTATTAGTTCTAAAATAACTTCACTGGCTGTGCGGTCGTCAATCCTCATGAATGTTCGGAGAAAAGAGCGACACGTCTGTACAATCATTGCAATGTGTTTGTAATAACCTATTTCAATCATTTCAATTCATGTTTTCAACAACAATTGATATGTTATGAATTGGTCTCAAAAAGTTCATTCCTTATTCTTAGGAACACAATATAACGGATACTTTTAATACTCAACTTCAAACCAGTTTTTATTTTTTTGCCTTTTTTTTGCCACGTCAAAAAATTGGAAATTTCAGCTATGGAAGGCAGTTAACCGAGACTTTCTTCACATTCCTCTCGTTGCATTTTATAATTCATTTTTATTATTCTCACATTATACGTACAATAGACAAATAGTTGCGCTGCAATGATTTTGTAATAACTTATTTCAATTATTGTTTTCAGCCGCCGGAAGCATTACAATAACTACTACTCTAATATTAAATCATCTATTTATCTTGCTTTTTTCCTAAACAGGTAGAGCAATCACTGCACAAACAAAAGGTATAAAAGAGCTCGAAAGGGCCAAATATCGTATGTCACTCGACTCAGTTCGACGAGCTGAGCATTTTCTGTATGTGTGTGTATGTGTGTGTTTGTGTCCGTGTGTGTGTAACGTTCTCTCAATCTCACTCGATTTTCTCAGAGATGGCTGGACCGATTTCAATGAAATTAATTGCAAATGAAAGGTCTAGTTGGCCCATGATTTTAATGTAATCGGATTTCTAGTTAAGAGGTCATGTATCAAAATGTAAAAATCACGAAACATCAATATCTCAGAAACTGCGCAACCAATTTGAACAAAATTAATTTGAAATGAACGGGCTGCTTAAAAAACCCTTATATTTTGAATTTCATAAAGATTGAAAATAAACGTGTTTTCGAGACTATTTATTTTGTTCATGTTTCTCAGAGATGGCTGGACCGATTTTCATAAAATCGGTGTCAAATAGAAGGTCTAGTTGTCTAATAAGACCTTATTGATTTTTTTGCATTCGGACTATTACATTGCCTGTTATGTTTAAAAATATGAAATCCAGCTATGAAAAGTAAAATATTTGCAAGACTACTTAAACTCACTCACTTTTCTCAGAGATAGCTTAACCGATTTTCACTAAATAAGTGTCAAATGACAGTTCCAGCTGCCTCATAACACCCTATTGAAATTAACTGTAATCGGTCTGTAACTTTGTCTGTAATATATCGAAATGTAAAAATCACTAAACTTCATTATCTCAGAAACTACACAACCGATTTAAACAATATTGATATCAGATGAACGGGCCATTCAAGGGTTAACTGAAGAATTATGATTGAACAAGTGGTTTTATAATTCGGCTGCTCTATACGTTTCGTCATGTATCAAATTGTAATAACAACAAATGTCTATTATCTCAAATATTACACGACTTATTAAACATAACTAGTGTCTTACGAAAAAGTTATCTTTAGGAGATACAGATAACTAACTTCATAACAACTTGATATGTGGTTCAAAAGTTATGGAACGAAAAGAAATCAAAGACTATTTAAAACTACTCCTGCTTTAATCGATTTTTGTTGCCTCAACAGAATTTAACTGTGGTATCGTACTATTTGAACGTTATCTGTATCGCTCGTGATGAAATTGTTCTGATAATGAAAGTTATTTTTTTTATTTCGCTATTTCTTAAGCATTAATACGTCAAATTTCATATTTAATACTTCAATTACAACATCAATATTATAGAACCTAAAGAGTAAATATACCTTCATTGGATTTGAGCATTCATGTAAATCTATTTTTACAAATAATATGTATGAATGAGAAAGACTGACTCTGACCGCTAGGTGGAGATTTAGAGAAAGGTATAGCAATCACTGCAAAAACTGAAGGTATAAAAGTGCTCAAAAGGGTCGAATGTCGTATATCACTCGATTCAGTTCGACGAGCTGAGCATTTTTTGTATATGTGTGTGCGTGTGTGTGTAACGCTCTCCGAATCCCTCTAGATCAGAGATGGCTGGACCGATTTTCATAAAATTAATTGCAAATGAAAGGTCTAGTTGCCCTTATAAGGTAGTGAATATTATTGTAATCAGGTTTTTAGTTTAGAGGTTATGTATTAAAATGTAAAAACCACGAAACATCATTATCTCAGAAACTGCACAACCGATTTGAACAAAATTAATTTTTATTGAACGAGCTACCTAGAAAACCCTTAACTTTCGAATTTCATAAAGGTTGAACATGTGGTTCACAAGTTATTTAAAGAAGCGTGTTCTAGAGACTGTTTCTCAGAGATGGCTGGATCAATTTCCACAAAACCAGTTGCATATGGAAGGTCTAGTCCATAAGACCCTATTGATATTTTTTTTGCAATCGGACTATTACTTTGCTTGTTATGTTTAAAAATGTGAAATAAAGTTATGATGTGATCACTCAGAGATGGATGAACCGATTTCCACAAAATTAGTGTCAAATGAAAAGTCTAGCTGCCTCTTAAAACCCTTTTCAATTTCTTTGTAATAGGATTGTAACTTCGTATCAAAATGTGACAATCACGAAACTTCATTATCTCAGAAACTACACGACCGATTTAAACAATATTGGTATCAAATAAACGAGCTAGGTGAAGGTTACCTAATGATCAGGCACGTGGTTCAAAAGTTATAAAAAGAAACATGTTCCGATGACTTTTCAAGTCGTTTTCCCAAAGATTGCCAGGCTAAATCCAACAATCTTAGTGCAAATGCAAAGTTTGGCTACCCTATAGGTTCCCATTTCATTTAATGTATTAAATTATAAAAGCAACGAAAGTCTATTATCTCAAAGATTACACGACTTATTTGAACATAACTAGTGACATACGTACATTTGTACAAGTAACAAATTTCATAGCAATTTGATATGTTGTTAAAAAGTTATGAAAAGAAACGAATTTTAAAGTCTTTTAAAAACTGTAGCTGCTTTGTTCAAATTATTTTGCATCATCAAAATTCAAATTTGGTATTGTGCTATTCCCGGTATTGCTCGTGATTTAAAAGAATGTAATATTTGAAATATAAGAAAAATCCTACTATAAATAATCGAATCTAAAATGAAATCTAAAATGATATCGAGTCCAACCTAAATATGAGTACAGTGACGTTTCGATAGTACCACGATAAAAAAACCTAAATTAATCCACCTAGCGGTCAGACCCAGTCTTTCTCATTCAAACTTTTATTTGTAAAAATAGATTTACATGAACCATTCTATCCAATAAGTGTATATTAAGTCTTTAAGTTCTATAATATTGATGTTGTAATCTATACATATAAAAATGTAGTCCGGTCTGTCTGTTAGTCTGTCTGTCTGTTTGATCCATATAGGCTCGAAAGCTACCGAACCGATCGACGTGAAAATTTGTATGTAGGGGTATTTGGTCCCGATAAAGGTTCCTATGATAGTTTGAGAACCCTCCCTCTTCTGGAAAGGAGGTGTTTAATAGAAATCAGCTTTGTTCAATTCGGTTGGATAGTTTTCGAGATAATGATGTTTCATGATTTTGATATTTTGATACATAACCTCTAAACTAAAAATCAGATTACAATGAAAATTAATAGGCTCTTACGGGACAATGAGACCTTTCATTTGCAATTATTTTTATGAAAATCGGTCCAGCCATCTCTGCGAAAAGTGAGTGAGAATTAAAATCTGCTCATACACGCACACACTCACTCACACACACGCACACGCACACGCACACGCACACGCGCACACACACACACACACACACACACACACACACACGGTTCTGCCAGTGATTGCTATACCTTTCTGGGAGAAAGACAAAAAGTTATAAGAGAAACAAAAAAAAACCCACAAAAAAATTCTAGCTTGCGGTCAGACCCATCCTTTCTTATTCAAACTTTTATTTGTAAAAATAGATTTACATGAACGCTTCATTTCAATAAATAAACACTTTAGGTTGTAAAATATTGATGTTGTAATTTATACATAGAAAAATACAGTCCGGTCTGTCTGTATGTCTGAATCATATAGGCTCGAAAACTACCGAGCCAATCAAAGTGAAAATTTGTATGTAGGGGTTTTTAGTGTCGATATAGGTCTCTATGATAGCTTGAGTCCCCTCGCTCTTTTGGAAGGGAGGGGTCCTATACAAATGAAACATAAATTTCTACACAATTCAAGAACAAACCAAACAAATGAAATTTGGCCTGTGGATGTCTTAAGGGGTAACAATCATGTCCATAATAGTTGGACGCCCCTCCTTTTTCTGGAAGGTAGGGGTTCCATACAGATGAAACACAAATTTCTGCACATCTTGGGAGCTAAATAACTCAATGGTGAAAAATTCGACAAGTAAATACTTTTAGTGGTAAAAAATATGTCCATAATGTTCTGACACCCTTCCTTCTTTTGAAAAAGAGGGGTGACATACAAATGAAACACAAATTTCTGCACGTCTCGAGAACTAACCGAGTAAATGGACCCTATTTTAGCATGTGAATGTTTTAGGGGTCACAGATATGTCCATAATGGTTCGACAGCCCTCCCTCTTCTCTAAGAGTTGTTGATGTTCCTTTTCATAGCTGGATTTTACGTTTTTAAACATAACAGGCAAAGTTATTGACCGATTGCAAAACAAATCAATAGAGTCTCATGGTATTTCAGGTAGCCCGTTCTTCAAAAACCAATTTTGTTTAAATCGGTTGTGTAGTTTTTGAGATAATGACGTCTTATGATTTTACATTTTGATGCATAAACTCTTAAACAAAAATCCGATTAAAATAAAATTTAATATGGTCTCATGAGACAACAAGACTTTTCATTTGCAATTGACTTTAGAAAATCGGACCAGCCATCTCTGAGAAAAGTGAGTGAGAATAAAAATCTGCACATGCACACACACACATACAGAAAATGCTCAGCTCGTCGAGCTGAGTCGAGTGATATATGCCATTAGCCTTATGGAGCATTTTCATACTTTCGGTTGTCGAATTTGTTATTTATTATAAACAACAATTTTTTGGTAGCCAACAGCACAACTATACTGAACATTTAGAATATAACATTCACACACATATGAACATACATTAACAAACAAATAATATTAAATTCTTTCTTATACATTAATTTAATCTGATCTTATCATTTATTTAATTTGATCTTATCATGGAAAGAGAAATTCTTTCACGCAGTTGATATTACTGATCGTTTCTGTGGGGCATCCAATGAATGGCCAAATACCAATCATTATGGGTTGTGACCAGTATCCAACCTCAAACCCCATTTTTATTCCAGATGGCCACATCTGGTTGCCTGAAAATCATAAAATCCATCATAAAATTGCCAACCTGTCTAATCTGGGTATTTCTATGGCAAAGATGACAACAGTTTTCGATCAAAAGCCTAAAATGACAAATATCATCCAATTCGATTTGGGGAAACAATATGATACCCTGAGGCTAGAAATCATCTTCTGACACAATTTCGAATTTCTAGACAGTAGCTTCCGGTTTCTGGAAACCAGTCTAAAAACGACAAACATTACCCATGTGAGTTTTTCAGTACCCGGATAATGCTCAGAGGCCAGCAATCAACTTCATACTTCATTCGTTGTTTTGCTTTCGTCTCGATTAGACGCAAATTGTTTATCTCCGTTTGAGTTCGCAAAATAACAATACACGAGTTATCGTACGGGTGTTTTTTTGTCGATTAGTTCTCGTGCTGCGCAATAACAATAGACTGTTATATATCGGCAGAAACATCTGCACACTGGTAGGGGCAGGCTACCCCGCCAGTGATTCGATACGCAGCTGATATATCAGCAAGAATAATTCTCCCGCACCGCTGTTACCCCGCTAGCAGCACGGACCATCATACGATCGAGCGAGTGGAAGTCAACTACAAGTGGCATCTACAAGGTCGCGTGTAGGACACGGCCACTGTGTCTCAACACGAAGCTGGATCGTCATTGTTTGTTCTGCGGAGACGCTCGATTAATCCTACTATCAGCCGTGAGGTCGTGACTTAGACGTTCGGTGAAGTATTACCTTTAGAATTTTTACTATTATTATCAATATTATTACTATGTTATAATATTATTATTAATATTATTATTGATATTATTATTGTTATTATTAATACTATTACTATAATTATTATTATTATTATTATTATTACTATTGTTATTAGTATTAGTATTACTGTCTTTTTTTTTTATTTGATCCATTGTAGATTGAAAAATTGTTTTTAAAATTTAACATCAACTACTTGAACCCCCCCCCCCCATATTCGAATATTTATCGTTTGTGTGCGGTAGAGCGTAACGCTCCCGCAAAATGGACGACATGCAGGTGCAACTTTTCCTGGAGGTGGAAACAAACGGGGAAGAAATTGAAATTTCTCCCATCAGCACACCCCTACCTTCCCCTGTGCCCTCCCCTTTGCCAAGTCCTGTACCAAGAGTACCGGAAGTACGGGTAAAAGCTTACCCAGATGCCGCTGGCGGTCCCTACGTTGTTTTTTTCCGGCCCATAAAGAAGCCATTGAATATTATCCAAATTGGCAAAGACCTGGCAAAACATTTTTCGGCCGTAACCGAGATTACGAAGGTGAGGCCGAACAAACTGCGAGTTGTCGTGAGTAGCTTGAAGCAAGCAAACGAAATTGCTGGCTACGAGCTCTTCACGAGAGAGTATCGCGTGTACATCCCTGCCAAGGATGTAGAAATCGACGGTGTGGTTACCGAGGGGAATCTCACTGTCGATGACATTTTGCGTCATGGAGTTGGCTGCTTTAAAAACCCCTTGATGCAAAGTGTAAAGATACTGGATTGCAAGCAATTGCATTCAGTATCCATCGAAGAAGGGAAGAAGAAATTCCTCCCTTCGGATTCCTTCCGAGTAACATTCGCCGGATCCGCGCTGCCGAACTACGTCCGCTTGGACAGGGTTCGTCTACCTGTACGCCTGTTCGTACCGCGGGTCATGCATTGCCAAAACTGTAAGCAGTTAGGTCACACAGCCACCTACTGCTGCAACAAGGCACGCTGTAGCAAGTGCGGAGGCAATCATGCTGAGAACGCTTGCAGTGGGGATACTGAAAAGTGTCTTTATTGCGAGGGAACTCGGCATGACCTTCCGGCATGTCCCGCGTACAAACAGCGCGAGGAAAAAATTAAGCGTTCCCTTAAGGAACGATCAAAGCGCTCTTTTGCAGAAATGCTTAAGAGGGCTGAGCCACCCTCGACAGGAAACATCTTTTCCTTTTTGCCAACCGATGAGGGTACATCTGACGATCCCGTCGAAGGGTGTTCCTATGCCTTGCCAGAGGGATCTAGGAAGAGGAGAATGCTCAACTCTCCTAATCTTTCTCGTAAAGGTCGTAAGATAACCCCTAGCGGAATGACCAATAAGACAACACAAAAAGGAAGCGGTGAAGAAAAACCGAAGCAAGTACCCCCCGGTTTTAATTTCAAATCAAACCAGGAGTACCCACCGCTTCCTGGGGCACCAAAAACCCCTCGGGCACCCATTTCTCGATCAGAAGACATAAAAGAAACAGGGTTCATAAAATTCTCTGATATTGTGGACTGGATATTTAAAACATTCAACATACCAGATCCCCTTCAAAACATTCTTCTTGCCCTTCTCCCAACAGTGAAAACCTTTTTGAAGCAACTCACAGCAACTTGGCCCCTCATTTCAGCTATCGTATCTTTCGATGACTAATTCGTTGAAAGAGGTTAGGAATTTTGTCACTGTGTTACAGTGGAACTGCAGAAGTATCATCCCCAAATTTGATTTATTTTCACATTTGATAAACACATACAATTGTGATGCGTTCGCGCTTTGTGAAACTTTTCTCAATTCAAATGACCAACTTAATTTCCACGATTTTAACATCATTCGTCGAGATCGAGACTCACACGGTGGAGGGGTACTTTTAGGGATCAAAAAGTGCTATTCTTTTTTTAGAATTGACCTCCCCTCGATCTCGAATATTGAAGTTGTTGCCATTCAAACGAATATGAATGGAAAAGACCTTTGCCTTGTTTCGTTATATATTCCCCCATCCGCGCGGATTGAACAGAAGCAACTCCTTGATATAGCAGAATTGCTTCCCGCACCTTTTTTGATTTTGGGAGATTTTAACTCTCACTGTTCGCTATGGGGGTCGCTGTACGACGACAACCGATCTTCTTTAATCTGTAACTTGATCGACGACTTCAATATGACAGTTTTGAATACTGGGGAAGCGACACGCGTACCTAATCCTCCGGCACGTGAAAGCGTGCTTGACCTATCCCTCTGCTCGACATCACTAGCGTTAGATTGCCAGTGGAAAGTAATCAACGATCCCCACGGTAGTGATCATCTTCCAATCGTTATATCAATTGCTAATGGTTCAACTCCCCCGAACCCAATCAATATTTCCTACGACCTTACACGTAATATTGATTGGAAGCGTTATGAGTCTATTATAGCGGAATCTATCGAGACTCACGAGGAACTTCCTCCGGAGGAAGAATACGCGTTCTTAGCTGGCTTGATAATCGACGCCGCGACGCAAGCTCAGACGAAACCGATACCCGGGGTAACGATTAGACAACGCCCTCCCAACAAATGGTGGGACAAAGAGTGCTCTGAGCTGTACGCGCGAAGGTCCGCGGCGTATAAGGACTACCGGGAGTACGGCACTGTCAACCTACTACGAAAGTACGAGGCACTGGGCAGGCAGATGAAGAGCTTAGTAAAGGCGAAAAAACGCGGGTACTGGCGGCGGTTCGTAAACGCGTTGTCGAGGGAAACAGCGATGAGCACTCTTTGGGATACCGCCAGGCGCATGCGGAACCGTGACGTTTCGAATGAGAGTGAGGAGTATTCAGATCGCTGGATACTCGATTTTGCCAAAAAGGTCTGTCCGGACTCTGTACCGGAACAGAAAACCTTTCGCGACGCGTTTATAGTAACTACGGAAGAGCCTCCATTTTCGATGTTGGAATTTTCAATGGCTCTCCTGTCGTGCAACAATAAGGCTCCAGGGTTAGATAGAATAAAATTCAACCTGTTGAAGAATCTACCCGACTCTGCAAAAAGACGCTTGTTGGACTTGTTCAACAAGTTTCTTGAGCTAAATATTGTTCCGCATGACTGGAGGGAGGTAAAAGTCATTGCTATTCGGAAACCCGGGAAACCTGCCTCTGATCACAATTCATATAGGCCGATTGCAATGCTCTCTTGCCTCCGGAAATTAATGGAGAAAATGATCCTCTTACGGTTAGACAAATGGGTCGAAACAAACGGTTTACTTTCAGATACTCAATTTGGCTTTCGCCGGGGCAAAGGGACGAACGATTGCCTAGCGTTGCTTTCTACTGAAATTCAACTCGCATTTGCTCGAAAAGAGCAAATGGCTTCTGCGTTCTTGGATATTAAGGGGGCTTTTGACTCTGTCTCTGTAGAAGTTTTAAGCGCGAAACTTCATTCGCAGGGACTTTCACTAAATTTGAATAACTTTTTGCTCAATCTGTTGTCAGAAAAGCATATGTATTTCTCACATGGCGATTCGACAACTTCCCGAATTAGTTACATGGGCCTTCCCCAGGGCTCATGTTTAAGTCCTCTCTTATATAATTTTAACGTCAATGACATCGATGAATGTCTTGCAAATTCATGCACGCTAAGGCAACTTGCAGACGATAGCGTTGTATCCATTACTGGTAGCGAGGCTAGCGATCTGCAAGGACCATTGCAAGATACCTTAGACAATTTGTCTGAATGGGCTCTTAAGCTGGGTATCGAATTCTCTCCGGAGAAAACTGAGTTGGTCGTTTTTTCTAGGAAGCATAACCCAGCTCAGCTGCAGCTCCTACTAACGGGTAAAACGATCTCTCAGGTTTTAGTCGCTAAATATCTCGGGGTCTGGTTCGACTCTAAATGCACCTGGGCTTGTCATATTAGGTATCTGACACGAAAATGCCAACAGAGGATTAATTTTCTTCGTACGATTACCGGAACCTGGTGGGGAGCCCACCCAGGAGACCTTCTAAGGCTTTACCAAACAACGATATTGTCAGTTCTTGAGTACGGCTGTTTCTGCTTCCGCTCCGCCGCGAACACGCACATTATAAAATTAGAGAGAATACAATATCGTTGTTTGCGTATTGCCTTGGGTTGCATGCAGTCGACCCATACGATGAGTCTTGAAGTGTTAGCGGGTATTCTTCCGTTGAAACATCGTTTTTGGAATCTCTCTTACCGGTTGCTAATTCGATGCACAGTTAGGAACCCATTAGTAATTGAAAATTTCGAGAGGTTGGTCGACCTTCAATTTCAATCCAGATTTATGACTTTATATTTTGACTATATGGCTCAAGATATTAATCCTTCTTCATACGATTCCTCCAATGTCGCACTTTTAGATACTTCTAATAATGCTATATTTTTCGACACCACCATGAAACAAGACATTTCTGGTATCCCGGATCAATTGCGACCCCAAGAGATCCCTAAGATTTTTTCGAATAAGTTCAAACATGTTAGTTATGATAAAAGGTTTTACACTGACGGATCTAATCTAGATGAGTCCACTGGCTTCGGTGTTTTCCACGAAAATTTTACCGCCTCCTACAAACTCGATGCTCCTGCTTCCGTGTACGTCGCAGAACTTGCTGCTATTCAGTACTCTCTTGGAATCATCGAAACCCTACCCACAGACCACTACTTCATCTTCACAGACAGTCTCAGTGCCATTGAGGCTCTGCGATCGATGAAGCCTGTGAAGCACACCCCGTATTTCCTGGGGAAAATACGGTGGTTTTTAAGTGCTTTAACAGATAAAAATTACCGGGTTACCTTAGCGTGGGTCCCTTCTCATTGCTCGATTCCGGGTAACGAAAAGGCTGACTCTTTAGCTAAGGTGGGTGCTATTGATGGCGATATTTATGAAAGACCAATTGCTTATGATGAATTTTATAGCATTTTGCGTCAGAGAACACTCAACAGTTGGCAATCATCATGGAACTCAGATGAACTGGGACGGTGGCTACATTCCATTTTTCCTAAGGTATCGACGAAAGCATGGTTCAAGGGGTTGGATGTAGGTCGGGACTTCATTCGCGTGATGTCTAGACTTATGTCCAATCACTACACGTTAAACACGCATCTCTTTCGTATAGGGCTTGTAGACAGTAATCACTGCGTTTGTGGCGATGGCTACCATGACATCGAGCATGTTGTTTGGTCGTGTACCGAATACTGTGGTGTTAGGTCCGAGCTTATAGATTCCCTTCGGGCCCGAGGAAAACAACCGAACGTACCCGTTAGAGACATTCTGGGAAGCGGTGATCTCCAGTACATGACACAGTTATACTGCTTTCTGAAAAACGCTGACATTAAAATTTAAAATTTTCTTTGTCTATTTGTCAGATTAAGGATACAAATATGCTATGCTGAAGACACGGAAACGAAGAGCCCGCAACTATGCTTACACAAATATTTTGAACCCACAACAAACAAGAATACAATTGCTCTACCAGTTGAAAAACAAAGTTCCAAAATAGTTTTAAGTCAAAATTGTATCTCCCCTCCTCTCACCTTAAATCCCCACTAGCTCGTAGTCGGCCGCGAGAATAAAGAAAAGGCCTCCCTCTTTTCCCTGCTAACGTAGAATTAAAACGAATTGTACTTGGCTCAGTAAAACAGAAAATGTATCGTGCCGTGTCAAATAAACTAATTTAAAACTAAAAAAAACTAAAACTTCATACTTCATTTTGAAACTCGAATTTGCGATTTCCGGTTTATGGAAAACATCCTTCAATTGCCAAATACAATCTAATAAACGTATATCAACTCTTCGGACTCTAAAATATTGATGTTTTATTTGAAGAAATAATCTGAGCATAGTACTCGAAATTTGACGTAATATTTGTATTGAATAAATAGTTTTTCTATTATAATGACTCCTAATTACGAACTTTGATCAAAGCAGCTAGTTTTAAACAGCCTTTGGGGTTTGTTTGTTTGACACCTGTTTTCTTTAAATAAGTCGTGCAATTTTTGAGAGAATAGACTTTCAATATTTTTACAATTTTACACATAATGGTTAAAATAAAAGTCCAATTACACTTTTTCTTTTCATGGTAACTATTGTGAGCTTCAGAGGCAACCAGTGTTATAATCAAATCAAATGATTACCAATTTAAAACTTACATTGTTAAAATCAGTCATGCCATCTTTGGCAAAACGAGCGAATTTAAAAAAGTTTTCTGACCCGCTTCTTTTCATAACCTTAACCTAACCATAACTTTTTCATAATGTTCAATCATAATAAAACTCGTTATTTAGGGGTTTTGAAGAGTTCATTTGATACAAATTTTGTTCAAACCAGTTGTGTAGTTTGTGAGATAATGGAGTTTCATAACTTTTACATTTTGATGCATAACAGTTCGATTATAATAAAATTCAATGGGATCTTATCAGGCAACCAGACTTTCTATTGCAACTTATTTTGTGAAAATCGGTCCAGCCATCTCTGATCGAGTGGCATTGGGAGAGCGTTACACACACACGCACACACATAAAGAAAATGCTCAGCTCGTCGAACTGAGTCGAGTGATACACATCATTCTGCCCTTTTGAGCACTTTCATACCTTTTGTTTTTGCAGTGTTTGCTATACCTTCCTAGGAGAAAGGCAAAAAATAAGCGATTAATTCGTGGTTTGGTTTTCATTCGACTTTCTGAGTCTATCGTAAACACCGCAAGCCTCTATAAAATAAAGGAACTTTGGGGCAACAGCCATAATTTCACCAATAACTAATATTTTCATAGATAAGACTGTGTTGTCGTGCTACAAAATGCATTATGTAGTTGTTGAAAAGCTGTATTATGGATATATAACACCTTGATTGCAATAAAAAAATTGCCTTACACTTTTAAAAGATCCATACATATCACATTTTTCTCGAGTAAATCTCAAAGAGAGTTTGTGGTAAAATTATGTTGTCGTAGGGCAATAGTGAAATGTCACTTTAGCTTAGCCTTGGTTAGTTCTGACTGTATATATCAATGGTTGCTACTCCGTGATGGGTCCAAGCCACTCGAGATGCACAGAGAATCAACTGAAAAAACTACTGGGAGTGGTAATTCCTTCTCACTGTGCATCATTCAATGACCCGATTTTTTATAGACCAATAACGGCGCCGGTCACGTCCTTACAGTCAGGTGGGGATATCGTCGGTTTCGTGCAACACCGGCACAACTCAATAAATTTCCATTTTGAAGTCAAAGAATGTCATATATGGTTAAGTTTTATTTCCCAAAGACTTGTTTCAAAATTCACCAAAAACCAAACAAATTCTAAGCTGATTAGTCTTTGGAATTTTAATCAAAAACATGCTACAAAGATGGTAAAAAAGATAACGGTAATCTTAAACGCCAAATTTTCAACTCCTCAACTTCTTCACTTCAACTTCTCTTGGAACTATGAATTTCGAGTTGTGCCAGTGCCGCACAAAACCTAAGGAAATAATGTTAGAATGTAGTCTTTGCTTTTATCATATGTTTTGCGACCACCCTATCCAAATCACAGTACAATTGAAGTCAAACATAAATTACAAAAGGTCGACCACCAGCAAAGTGCATTTCATGCAAAGACGGCCTCACTGGTCGTCCCTTAACATTACTTTTCGACTCAAAACGAAGCGCACCCAGCGCAAAGCCTCAAGCTGCATAACCGGCATAAATTAACCGAGATAAAACATATCATTGGAATCGTAAGCCAAAATTGTTTGTCACACGTCTATTCCAGACATCTCACTCTAGCAACATGAAAAAATGTAATAAAGAATACATATTGATTTTGAGGTGCAACATTCTAAGCTAAGATTTTCAAATAAATACAAATCAGTCGGGAGAAGTGTCCAGTAAAAGACCTACCAGACTCTCAATGATTAGCGATTCGGTTAACGGACACCGCTCTTTAAAGAAAATCCTTGAGCGATCCCGAAATAGACACCATTTCAGTAACAATAAGAAAAGTGTGTGTGTGTGTGTGTGTGTGTGTGTGTGTATCACTCTTTCAATCTCAATCGATTTTCTCAGGTTTGGCTTGACCGATTTCAATGAAATTAATTGCAAATGAACGGTCTAGTTGACCCATAAAACTCTATTGTATTTCATTGTAATCGGATTTTTAGCTTAGAGGTTATGTATCAAAATGTGAAAATCACGAAACATCAGTATCTTAGAAACTACAGGGCCGGTTTGAACAAATTTAATTTTAAATAAACGGGCTACCTAAAAAACCCTTTACTTCTAAATTTTATAAAGATTAAACATGTGGTTCAAAATTTATTCAAAAAAAAAACGTGTTCTGGAGACTATTTAAACTCACTTATGTTTCTCAGAGCTGGCTGGACCGATTTTTATAAAATCTGTGTCATTAAGAAGGTCTTGTTGCCCCATAAGACCCTATTGATTTTCTTTGCAAATGGGTTTTTACTCTGCCTGTTATATTCAAAAATATGAAATCTAGAAACATATTCCGAAGACTCACTTTTCTCAGAGATGTCTGGGCTGATTTCCACAAAATTAGTGTCAAAAGAAAGGTCTATTTGGCTCAAAACACCGTGTTGGATTTTATTGTGATTAGACAGTAACTTTGTTTGTAATGTATCGAAATGTGAAAATCGCGAAACCCTATTATCTTAGAAACTACACAACCAATTTCAACAATATTGAAATCAATTGAACAAGCTAGTTGAGGGTTAACTAATAAAATTTATTATGATTGAACACGTTGCTCCAAAGTTTGGATACTTTATAGGTTCCCATTTCATTTGATTATAATTGGACTTATAATTCAACCGTTATTCATTAAATTGTAAAAACAACGACTTTTTTGAACATAACTAGGGTGATACGAACAAGTTATCTCTCTAATTTACAAGCAACAAACTTCATAACAATTTGATCTGTGGTTAAAAAGTTATGGAAAGAAAAACAAATTCAAAGACTATTTAAAACTATATCTGCTTTGATCGAAACATGTGGCCTCCACCAAATTTAAATTTGGTATTGTACTATTTGAACGTTCTCGGTATTGCTCGCGATTAAAGTGTTCGTAATTAAGAATTCTTTATGTTATGCCGCTATTTCTTAATCGTGCTCAAAAAAAAACCCTAAATTAATCCACCCAGCGGTCAGACCCAGTCTTTCTCATTCAAACTTTTATTTGTGAAAAAAGATTTACAAGAACGCATTAATGTATATTCACTCTTCGGGTTTTAAAATTTTGAATCTATGATAGTTTGAGACCCCTCCCTCTTCTGGAAGGGAGGGGTCCAATACAAATGAAACATAAATTTCTGCACAACTCAAGAACAAACCAAGCAAATGAAACCGAGTTCGACAAAAGTAATATACAGAAACGTGTTCTAGAGAGTGTTAAATCTCACTCATGTTTCTCGGAAATGGCTGGACCGATTTCCACAAAATCAGTGTTATATGGAAGGTCTAGTTGCCCCGTAAAATCCTATTGATTTTTTTTGCAATCTACTGTGCCTGTTATGTTTAAAAATGTGAAATCTAGATTTACAAAGCAACATATTCCGAAGACTATTTAAACTCACTCGCTTTTCTCAGTGATGGCTGAACTGATTTCCACAAAATTAGTGTCAAATGAAAGGTCTAGCTGCCTCATACACCCTATTGAATTTCACTGTAATCGGACTGTAACTTTGTCTGTAATGTATCAAAATGTGAAAATCACGAAACTTCATTATCTCAGGAACTACATACCCGATTTGAACAATATTAATATCAAATGAACGGCCTAGTTAAAGGTAAAATAATGAATTTCATAATGATTGAGCACGTGGTTCAAAAGTTGTGAGAAGAAACATGTTGATGATTTTTTAGGTCGTTTTCCCAAAGATGGCTGGACTAAATTCAACAATCTTAGTGTCAAATGAAAAGTTTGGCTTCCCTATATGTTCCCATTTTATTTGATTACGATCGGATTTTTAGTCCAACCGTTATGTACTAAATTATAAAAACAACGAAAGTCTCAAAGATTACACGACTTATTTGAACATAACTACCCGGACAAACACATAAGATTCGCATGGATTCCTTAGGATTCGTCACATTGGAATCGTGAAGCGTCCTCGAAGGAATCCAGAAAAAAAAAATCCTCGAGTATGCCCAATCTATAGGGCTAGCATTCCTGAATGAGAATCCCTCAGGTTTTCTTGGATTCCTCACATTGGAATTGTGAATCGTTCTTAATAAAGAATCCTCAAAACAGCCCTGTCTATGGGGTTCTAGGATTCCTCACATAGAAATCGTGAAGCATCCTTGATGAGGAATTCTGAAAAAGGAATCTTCAGGAATGCCCTGTCTATAATGCAAGGATTCTTGAATGAGAATCGTGTAATGAGAATACTTCAGATTCCCTAGGATTCTTTGTTAAGAAATCCTGAAAAGGAATCCTCAAGACTGCCCTTTCTATGAGGTTCTTGAATGAGAATCGTGTAATGAGAATCTTCCGGATTCCCTAGGATTTCTCATATTGAAATCGTGAAGCATCCTTGATGAGGAAATCTGAAACTAGAATCCTCAGGAATGCCCTGTTTGTGTAGCTAGGATTGTTGAAGGAGAATCGTGTGAGGAGAATTCTTAGGATACGAAACCTTTTATTTCAACCGTTATGTGCTCGACGGGGGTTTCGGGTACCCCAAATTAACTTGTAACTTTTGCAATTTTCATTCGATACTTGATACTTGATTTGATACTTGTAGCACCAAAAGATTCAGCAACTTATCTACTTAAAAATCAGCGTTAGCAGTGCCCCAAAAAATACTCTCATAGCCGGATATCCGGTTTGTAAATGATATATTAAGAAACTGGGGAATTTTATGCATATTTGAACAGAATCTTACAAGGTTCTCAAAATTACTTTCACAGGTTATTTTCTAGCTTTAGAGTGTGAAAGAAATATAGCTTTAAAATTGTCCTTCCGGAATAGATTCCAGAGGGGCTTCTATTGCAGATAGAAACTATCAAATAAAACAAGTTTGAATACATTTTGCTCAATCCGCTTAACAATGATTTGACACACGGCACATTAACGAAAGTCGAACGAATATTTAATTTATTTTGAGTGTTGGAATTCAAATTTCCAGTTGCAGATAATATGGACGATTAGTGTTGGATTTACAAGGTAAAGTAGTTAAAGCTGAAACTATTTGACTACTGTTTCCTACAGGCGCTTTGGCGCTTCCTGATTGATCGAGAATCCTTCTGAACGTGGCTGAATCATTTAGCGAAATACCTGCCAACGATCTCTGTAAAACACGCTGTTTACTGGTAGTGTCTGCTTGCCACCCTGCCCTGTATGTGTTTCGGCAACTGTTGACTCCTTATCCACTATCGATTGATCTGCGTTGTCCCTTGGCGTTGACGTATGACGTATCCGTCGTGGCATCTATGGCGTTATGTTGCTGTTTTTGCCATCTCACCACTTTACTGCGTCTACTTTGTTCCGTAGTTGTGCTTCTACGGCCGTTGTCGTCATCGTCCAATTCTATCTCTTCCCGCAGTCAGAAAGTTTCTTCGACGATTTCTCGCTCCACCTGCAATCGAAGATGCTCATGTTGTTGCTTCTGTTCTCGCCGTGCAAAATCTAGCCGCTTAAAAGCGAGCTCTTATATGGCCGCAAATCCGTCCAATTTAAACTGGGCCCATTCCGCCTTTGAGCCCCATGACGACCTTCCCATATCGCTACCGGTTTTGATCTGCACGGCTGCAACTATCAGTTTGGTGTGGTACCGAATCCATCGGTATCGACGGCAACGGTGGCTGACATAAAGAACAATAGAACTTTCTATCACATCGGCGCATTCATAATGCCACCAAGTATTACGCTGGCAGCAGCTAACCATCTTCTCGGTGTCCGCCTCAACGCAAGCCTGACAGTGCGACTTCGGCATAATGGTTAAATTGTAGAAACACAGAGTTAAAAGTTCTAAAGAGTTAAAGTTCCTTTGAGCCGTCGAAAATTGCTCAACAAACTGCTAAAAGCTATATTATTCATTAGTGTTAGTATATAGTATAAGATTTCTTACATGAGTCTTTATTTCTTCTGACGACCGAAACTCTGAGGCTCTAACAATTTTTACCCCTGCACCAGTTTTAAATTAGTTTATTTGACACGGCACGATACATTTTCTGTTTTACTGAGCCAAGTACAATTCGTTTTAATTCTACGTTAGCAGGGAAAAGAGGGAGGCCTTTTCTTTATTCTCGCGGCCGACTACGAGCTAGTGGGGATTTAAGGTGAGAGGAGGGGAGATACAATTTTGACTTAAAACTATTTTGGAACTTTGTTTTTCAACTGGTAGAGCAATTGTATTCTTGTTTGTTGTGGGTTCAAAATATTTGTGTAAGCATAGTTGCGGGCTCTTCGTTTCCGTGTCTTCAGCATAGCATATTTGTATCCTTAATCTGACAAATAGACAAAGAAAATTTTAAATTTTAATGTCAGCGTTTTTCAGAAAGCAGTATAACTGTGTCATGTACTGGAGATCACCGCTTCCCAGAATGTCTCTAACGGGTACGTTCGGTTGTTTTCCTCGGGCCCGAAGGGAATCTATAAGCTCGGACCTAACACCACAGTATTCGGTACACGACCAAACAACATGCTCGATGTCATGGTAGCCATCGCCACAAACGCAGTGATTACTGTCTACAAGCCCTATACGAAAGAGATGCGTGTTTAACGTGTAGTGATTGGACATAAGTCTAGACATCACGCGAATGAAGTCCCGACCTACATCCAACCCCTTGAACCATGCTTTCGTCGATACCTTAGGAAAAATGGAATGTAGCCACCGTCCCAGTTCATCTGAGTTCCATGATGATTGCCAACTGTTGAGTGTTCTCTGACGCAAAATGCTATAAAATTCATCATAAGCAATTGGTCTTTCATAAATATCGCCATCAATAGCACCCACCTTAGCTAAAGAGTCAGCCTTTTCGTTACCCGGAATCGAGCAATGAGAAGGGACCCACGCTAAGGTAACCCGGTAATTTTTATCTGTTAAAGCACTTAAAAACCACCGTATTTTCCCCAGGAAATACGGGGTGTGCTTCACAGGCTTCATCGATCGCAGAGCCTCAATGGCACTGAGACTGTCTGTGAAGATGAAGTAGTGGTCTGTGGGTAGGGTTTCGATGATTCCAAGAGAGTACTGAATAGCAGCAAGTTCTGCGACGTACACGGAAGCAGGAGCATCGAGTTTGTAGGAGGCGGTAAAATTTTCGTGGAAAACACCGAAGCCAGTGGACTCATCTAGATTAGATCCGTCAGTGTAAAACCTTTTATCATAACTAACATGTTTGAACTTATTCGAAAAAATCTTAGGGATCTCTTGGGGTCGCAATTGATCCGGGATACCAGAAATGTCTTGTTTCATGGTGGTGTCGAAAAATATAGCATTATTAGTAGTATCTAAAAGTGCGACATTGGAGGAATCGTATGAAGAAGGATTAATATCTTGAGCCATATAGTCAAAATATAAAGTCATAAATCTGGATTGAAATTGAAGGTCGACCAACCTCTCGAAATTTTCAATTACTAATGGGTTCCTAACTGTGCATCGAATTAGCAACCGGTAAGAGAGATTCCAAAAACGATGTTTCAACGGAAGAATACCCGCTAACACTTCAAGACTCATCGTATGGGTCGACTGCATGCAACCCAAGGCAATACGCAAACAACGATATTGTATTCTCTCTAATTTTATAATGTGCGTGTTCGCGGCGGAGCGGAAGCAGAAACAGCCGTACTCAAGAACTGACAATATCGTTGTTTGGTAAAGCCTTAGAAGGTCTCCTGGGTGGGCTCCCCACCAGGTTCCGGTAATCGTACGAAGAAAATTAATCCTCTGTTGGCATTTTCGTGTCAGATACCTAATATGACAAGCCCAGGTGCATTTAGAGTCGAACCAGACCCCGAGATATTTAGCGACTAAAACCTGAGAGATCGTTTTACCCGTTAGTAGGAGCTGCAGCTGAGCTGGGTTATGCTTCCTAGAAAAAACGACCAAGTCAGTTTTCTCCGGAGAGAATTCGATACCCAGCTTAAGAGCCCATTCAGACAAATTGTCTAAGGTATCTTGCAATGGTCCTTGCAGATCGCTAGCCTCGCTACCAGTAATGGATACAACGCTATCGTCTGCAAGTTGCCTTAGCGTGCATAAATTTGCAAGACATTCATCGATGTCATTGACGTAAAAATTATATAAGAGAGGACTTAAACATGAGCCCTGGGGAAGGCCCATGTAACTAATTCGGGAAGTTGTCGAATCGCCATGTGAGAAATACATATGCTTTTCTGACAACAGATTGAGCAAAAAGTTATTCAAATTTAGTGAAAGTCCCTGCGAATGAAGTTTCGCGCTTAAAACTTCTACAGAGACAGAGTCAAAAGCCCCCTTAATATCCAAGAACGCAGAAGCCATTTGCTCTTTTCGAGCAAATGCGAGTTGAATTTCAGTAGAAAGCAACGCTAGGCAATCGTTCGTCCCTTTGCCCCGGCGAAAGCCAAATTGAGTATCTGAAAGTAAACCGTTTGTTTCGACCCATTTGTCTAACCGTAAGAGGATCATTTTCTCCATTAATTTCCGGAGGCAAGAGAGCATTGCAATCGGCCTATATGAATTGTGATCAGAGGCAGGTTTCCCGGGTTTCCGAATAGCAATGACTTTTACCTCCCTCCAGTCATGCGGAACAATATTTAGCTCAAGAAACTTGTTGAACAAGTCCAACAAGCGTCTTTTTGCAGAGTCGGGTAGATTCTTCAACAGGTTGAATTTTATTCTATCTAACCCTGGAGCCTTATTGTTGCACGACAGGAGAGCCATTGAAAATTCCAACATCGAAAATGGAGGCTCTTCCGTAGTTACTATAAACGCGTCGCGAAAGGTTTTCTGTTCCGGTACAGAGTCCGGACAGACCTTTTTGGCAAAATCGAGTATCCAGCGATCTGAATACTCCTCACTCTCATTCGAAACGTCACGGTTCCGCATGCGCCTGGCGGTATCCCAAAGAGTGCTCATCGCTGTTTCCCTCGACAACGCGTTTACGAACCGCCGCCAGTACCCGCGTTTTTTCGCCTTTACTAAGCTCTTCATCTGCCTGCCCAGTGCCTCGTACTTTCGTAGTAGGTTGACAGTGCCGTACTCCCGGTAGTCCTTATACGCCGCGGACCTTCGCGCGTACAGCTCAGAGCACTCTTTGTCCCACCATTTGTTGGGAGGGCGCTGTCTAATCGTTACCCCGGGTATCGGTTTCGTCTGAGCTTGCGTCGCGGCGTCGATTATCAAGCCAGCTAAGAACGCGTATTCTTCCTCCGGAGGAAGTTCCTCGTGAGTCTCGATAGATTCCGCTATAATAGACTCATAACGCTTCCAATCAATATTACGTGTAAGGTCGTAGGAAATATTGATTGGGTTCGGGGGAGTTGAACCATTAGCAATTGATATAACGATTGGAAGATGATCACTACCGTGGGGATCGTTGATTACTTTCCACTGGCAATCTAACGCTAGTGATGTCGAGCAGAGGGATAGGTCAAGCACGCTTTCACGTGCCGGAGGATTAGGTACGCGTGTCGCTTCCCCAGTATTCAAAACTGTCATATTGAAGTCGTCGATCAAGTTACAGATTAAAGAAGATCGGTTGTCGTCGTACAGCGACCCCCATAGCGAACAGTGAGAGTTAAAATCTCCCAAAATCAAAAAAGGTGCGGGAAGCAATTCTGCTATATCAAGGAGTTGCTTCTGTTCAATCCGCGCGGATGGGGGAATATATAACGAAACAAGGCAAAGGTCTTTTCCATTCATATTCGTTTGAATGGCAACAACTTCAATATTCGAGATCGAGGGGAGGTCAATTCTGAAAAAAAAATAGCACTTTTTGATCCCTAAAAGTACCCCTCCACCGTGTGAGTCTCGATCTCGACGAATGATGTTAAAATCGTGGAAATTAAGTTGGTCATTTGAATTGAGAAAAGTTTCACAAAGCGCGAACGCATCACAATTGTATGTGTTTATCAAATGTGAAAATAAATCAAATTTGGGGATGATACTTCTGCAGTTCCACTGTAACACAGTGACAAAATTCCTAACCTCTTTCAACGAATTAGTCATCGAAAGATACGATAGCTGAAATGAGGGGCCAAGTTGCTGTGAGTTGCTTCAAAAAGGTTTTCACTGTTGGGAGAAGGGCAAGAAGAATGTTTTGAAGGGGATCTGGTATGTTGAATGTTTTAAATATCCAGTCCACAATATCAGAGAATTTTATGAACCCTGTTTCTTTTATGTCTTCTGATCGAGAAATGGGTGCCCGAGGGGTTTTTGGTGCCCCAGGAAGCGGTGGGTACTCCTGGTTTGATTTGAAATTAAAACCGGGGGGTACTTGCTTCGGTTTTTCTTCACCGCTTCCTTTTTGTGTTGTCTTATTGGTCATTCCGCTAGGGGTTATCTTACGACCTTTACGAGAAAGATTAGGAGAGTTGAGCATTCTCCTCTTCCTAGATCCCTCTGGCAAGGCATAGGAACACCCTTCGACGGGATCGTCAGATGTACCCTCATCGGTTGGCAAAAAGGAAAAGATGTTTCCTGTCGAGGGTGGCTCAGCCCTCTTAAGCATTTCTGCAAAAGAGCGCTTTGATCGTTCCTTAAGGGAACGCTTAATTTTTTCCTCGCGCTGTTTGTACGCGGGACATGCCGGAAGGTCATGCCGAGTTCCCTCGCAATAAAGACACTTTTCAGTATCCCCACTGCAAGCGTTCTCAGCATGATTGCCTCCGCACTTGCTACAGCGTGCCTTGTTGCAGCAGTAGGTGGCTGTGTGACCTAACTGCTTACAGTTTTGGCAATGCATGACCCGCGGTACGAACAGGCGTACAGGTAGACGAACCCTGTCCAAGCGGACGTAGTTCGGCAGCGCGGATCCGGCGAATGTTACTCGGAAGGAATCCGAAGGGAGGAATTTCTTCTTCCCTTCTTCGATGGATACTGAATGCAATTGCTTGCAATCCAGTATCTTTACACTTTGCATCAAGGGGTTTTTAAAGCAGCCAACTCCATGACGCAAAATGTCATCGACAGTGAGATTCCCCTCGGTAACCACACCGTCGATTTCTACATCCTTGGCAGGGATGTACACGCGATACTCTCTCGTGAAGAGCTCGTAGCCAGCAATTTCGTTTGCTTGCTTCAAGCTACTCACGACAACTCGCAGTTTGTTCGGCCTCACCTTCGTAATCTCGGTTACGGCCGAAAAATGTTTTGCCAGGTCTTTGCCAATTTGGATAATATTCAATGGCTTCTTTATGGGCCGGAAAAAAACAACGTAGGGACCGCCAGCGGCATCTGGGTAAGCTTTTACCCGTACTTCCGGTACTCTTGGTACAGGACTTGGCAAAGGGGAGGGCACAGGGGAAGGTAGGGGTGTGCTGATGGGAGAAATTTCAATTTCTTCCCCGTTTGTTTCCACCTCCAGGAAAAGTTGCACCTGCATGTCGTCCATTTTGCGGGAGCGTTACGCTCTACCGCACACAAACGATAAATATTCGAATATGGGGGGGGGGGTTCAAGTAGTTTATGTTAAATTTTAAAAACAATTTTTCAATCTACAATGGATCAAATAAAAAAAAAGACGGTAATACTAATACTAATAACAATAGTAATAATAATAATAATAATAATAATTATAGTAATAGTATTAATAATAACAATAATAATATCAATAATAATATTAATAATAATATTATAACATAGTAATAATATTGATAATAATAGTAAAAATTCTAAAGGTAATACTTCACCGAACGTCTAAGTCACGACCTCACGGCTGATAGTAGGATTAATCGAGCGTCTCCGCAGAACAAACAATGACGATCCAGCTTTGTGTTGAGACACAGTGGCCGTGTCCTACACGCGACCTTGTAGATGCCACTTGTAGTTGACTTCCACTCGCTCGATCGTATGATGGTCCGTGCTGCTAGCGGGGTAACAGCGGTGCGGGAGAATTATTCTTGCTGATATATCAGCTGCGTATCGAATCACTGGCGGGGTAGCCTGCCCCTACCAGTGTGCAGATGTTTCTGCCGATATATAACAGTCTATTGTTATTGCGCAGCACGAGAACTAATCGACAAAAAAACACCCGTACGATAACTCGTGTATTGTTATTTTGCGAACTCAAACGGAGATAAACAATTTGCGTCTAATCGAGACGAAAGCAAAACAACGAATGACCCCTGCACCAGCTACGATAAATTTTATTGTTTTAAGATTATCCCAGATCATTTTATTACATTTTTGCTTACGTTTTTACTTGCTTTTAAGAATTCCCACTTTTACCGCAACTACCCTACTCGGTCCGTTCTGGATGGACTTGCCGGTACTATGAATTATTTATTTAAATAATAAATTCAGCAATTGCGGTTATATATCTAGAGAAACATTTCAAAAGGTCCTATCTGCTTTTACCGATTTTTTGATCGATCACTTTCATTCAATTACCACAACTTAATAAACACCTTTTCCGGCACGTAATTTGCACAAGTTGATAGCGGAGGGATCACTCTAGCCTTCTGATCGAAAACCACACTTGGGAGAGTTACTAAAGCTGAGCCATTACCAAAATGAAATTACGCTTCGGAAAAACGATGAAAGCAGATAGGACCTTTTTAAATGTTTGTCGAGATATCTTACGCTAAATCACGTTGTGGATTGCCTCCGAATAATGATCAAATCGGAGCTTATTTGTGAGATCAAATGAATACCGCAAATAAATATCTCCCTCTCGTCAATCCTATATATTTTAACTCCGAACTTTGAGCTACTTTTGTATTTTCAATTTGTCTTTTGAATTCTGCTTCTGCTAACTCGTTTCCACATTACTTGCACTTTTTCTGGTCTTCTTCATTATTTCTTTTTCCTCCCATCTGTCAATCTCCTTATCACCATGACAGTGCGTCACGCTGCAACGTCTGCTTATACAACTCAAGTGGTCTTGGCACGTTACTCCGCAACAGATAGTTATACTTTACTAGAAAGGCAAGAATTAGTGAATAATTCAAACTCATCGTAAAGCATTTATTTTTATAACTTTCGAACCACATATTCATTCATTGTAGAAATCATCGGTTGATGGTTTTAAGGACAGCATGTTCATTTGACACCTAATTTGCTCCATTTGGTTGTGCAGTTTCTGAGATAATGAAGTTTTGTGATTTTCACATTTCGTCACATAACAGACAACGTTACAGTCCGATTATGATGAAATTTCTGAGGCAACTAGACCTTTCATTTGCAACTTATTACGTGAAAATCGGTTCAAGAAAAGTGGATGAGTTCAAGCAGAATCGGATAATGTTTTTTTTTTTCATAGCCTGATTTTACACGTTTCTTTGCCTTCTGAGCAACATGTCCAAACATTAAAAAGTTAATTTACAAATAGTTCAAAAAACAAGCCCGTTCTTTTGGTACCAATTTTGTTCAAATCGGCTGTGTAGTAACTGAGATAATGAAGTTTTGTGATTTTCACATTTTGATGCATAACCTCTAAACTAAATATCCGATTACGATAAAATTCAATAGGGTCTCATGGGGCGATTGGACCTTTCATTTGCAATTAGTTTCATGAAAATCGGTTCAGCCATCTCTAAGAAAATCGAGTGAGATTGAGACACACACACACTCACTCACACACACATACACACACACACACACATACAGAAAATGCTCAGCTCGTCGTACTAAGTCGATTGATATACGAGATTCGACACTTTGGAGCACCTTTGGTTTTTCTAGCGATTGCTATAACTTTCTAGGAGAAAGGCAAAAAAGAAATTCAAAGACTATTCAAAACTATATCTGCTGATCGATATATGTGGCCGCAACGTGATTTAAATGTGGTATCGTACTATTTGAACGTTCCAAATTCATTGATTTCTTGCGACGTGTTTAAAGACTGCAAATGCACGACGAATCGGCCATAGGATATGATCAAAGTCAAATAACAAATTGGTTTTATCAAAATGACAACATCCTTGGCTTCTGTACATCGCTTCAATTCTGAATATATTCATATTGGGTGGTATTCGGTCATTTTCAGCAGATTTTCTGGAATCAATCTGACACCAGAAATACCCATATTGGGAGGTATTTAGTTATTTTGGTTGTTTCCCAGGAACTATGTTTGGTCGCCTATAAATTCAAAATGGTGTCCAGAACCAATGTTAAGTTTCTATGCATCATCTCGATCACGCAAATTTCCATATTGAGTATTATTTAGTAATTTTCGACTGTTTCCTAGAAGTTGCCATTTAAAAATTCAAAATGGTGCCTGGCGTCAATTGTTAGCTCATTGCATCATTCTGGTTCAAGAGATATGGTTATATCAGGATGTTTTTCAGAAACCAGAAGTCGCCATCTTGGAATTAAAAATGGTATTTAAGATAATTTCTGGGCTCTGAGCGTCATTCTGGTTTCCCAGAAACCGGAAGTCGCCAACCAAAAATCCAAAATGGGGTTTGTGGTCCAATTCAGCTGCTGTGTATCATTCTAGATCCGGACATACTCATGTTAGACGGAAATCGGCCATTTTTGTATTGTTTTCCAGACACCAGAAGTTGCCATCCTACAATTCATAATAATGTATGAGATCAATTTTTAGCTTCTTGGGAGATATTCATATTGGGCGGTATTTGGTCATTTTGGGCTGTTTTCCAGAAACCAAATGTCATCATTTTGGACCTTAAAATTGCCTGTAAAATTAGTTTCTGTCATCTGGGCGTAATTCTTGTTCCGAAAACATTCAAATTGAATCGTATTTGGTCATCTTCGGCTGCCAAACTCCGGAAGTCACAACCTAAACTTCAAAATTGTGTCTGTGATCAATTTTAAGCTTCTGTCCGTCTTTCTGGTTTCGGAGACATTTATATTTAATAGAATCGTCCATTTCAGGCTGTTTTCTAGAAACCAGATGTTGCCATCTTACAATTCAAAATGTTGCTGAAGTCTATTCAGTGCATCATTACGATTCCGGATATACCCATATTAGGTGGTGTATGGTCGATTGCCGCTGTTTTTCCGAAACCGGAAGTTGCTGTTTTGAATTTCATAATGGCATTTGGAAACAATTTCTGGATTTTAAACGTCATACTGGTTAAAGAAACCCTATATTGGGTGGTATTTGGTCATTTTCAGCTGGTTTTGAAAAACCGGAATTCACTATCTTAGAATTCAAAATGGTATCTGTGGTCGATTTTAGCTCCTGTGTACCATTCAAGAATATTATTATATTGGGTGGAAATCGGCCATTTTTGGCTGTTATCCAGAAACCGGAAGTTGCTATCTTACAATCCAAAATTTTGCCTGAGGTCGATTATGGAACATATTTGTTATCACTTAAAAACATTCACCCGCCAAATATTGTTCCATTTAGTTGATTAGTTCGCGAGATGTGCAGAAATTTGTGCATAAACATGTGCTTTCATAAGAGGGAGGGGCGTCAAACCATTATGGACATATTTATTACCCTTTAAAACATTCACATGCCAAATTCGGTTTCATTTGCTTGGTTTGTTTTTGAGTTGTATTGGACCCCTTCTTTCCAGAAGAGGGAGGGATCTCAAACTATCATAGGAACCTTTATCGGGACCAAAAACCCCTACATACAAATTTTCACGTCGATCGGTTCGGTAGTTTTCGAGCCTATATGGATCAAACAGACAGACAGACCGTACTACATTTTTATATGTATAGATTACAACATCAATATTTTGGACCTGAAGAGAAAATATATATTTATTGGATTGAATGGTTCATGTAAATCTATTTTTACAAATAAAAGTTTAAATGAAAAAGGCTGGGTCTGACCGCTAGGTGGATAAATTTAAGTTTTTTTTCTGAAAATTAAAGTGTTCGTGTAACTCTTTGTAAACAAATAAAAAATTTTAATAAGGTGGATTTGTTTGGGTTTTTTGCTTCAATTATTACTTAAAATACAACAAAAATATTGTAGGACCCAAAGAGTGAATATACCATTATTGGATTGAATTTGGCAATTCAAGGTTTTTTTCCAAAAACTATAAGTCGCAAAATCAAATTTCAAAATAAAGTATGGAGTTAATTTCCGGCATCTTAGCATAAAACCGGTTCCGGAAAAACTCATATTGGGTAATGAAGCTGGAAGCTACTATCCAAAAATTTAAAATGGCGTCTAAAGTTGATTTTGTCCCCTGCGTATCATACTGTTCCACAAATTTTCATATTGAATAATACATTAAAGTAGCTTTTTACGCGGGGGATACATACCGCGTAAAAAACCGTGTAAAAGAACCGCGTAAATTCCGGAATCCGCGTGAAAAAAACCGCGTAAATTCCGGACTCATTCATAATTGAGAGTAAAAAATTTAAAACTGAGAGTAAAAAATAAATCCAGCAGATATAATCAAGGTGTATTTTTTTTCTATTGTTTGAAAGTTTCATGTTAATGGCTGTGTAGTTTCTGAGATAACGTAGTTAGAGTTAGAGATAATGTGTAGTTTCTGAGATAATGAAGTTTCATGATATTCACATATTGATACATTACAAACAAAATAACAGTCTGATTACAGTAAGATTCAATAGGGTTTAATGAGGCAGCTAGATCAATCATTTGACACTAATTTGATCGAAATTGTTACAACCATCTTTGAAAAAATTGTGTGTGTTCAAGTAATCATAGGAATATGTTTTTTTTTATAGCTGGATTTCACATTTTCAAACATAACAGGCAAAGTAATAGTCAAATCGCAAAAAAAAAAATCAAAAGCGTTTTATGGGTCAACTAGACTTTTCCTATGACACGGATTTTGTGGGAATCGGTTCAGCCAACTCTGAGAAACGTGAGCCTCCAAAAATAAATATAGCTTTCAAACCACAAGTTCAATCGTTATGAAATTGAAAAGTTAAGTTTGTTTTTAACTGTCCGTTCATTCAAAACTAATTTTGTTCAAATCGGTTGTATTGTTTCTGGGATAATGATGTTTTGTGATTTTTACATTTCGATACATAACCTATAAATTAAAACTCCGATTACAATACAATTCAATTGGGTTTTATGGGACAACTAGACCTTTCATTTGCAATTAATTTAATGAAAATCGGTCCAGCAGTCTCTGAGAAAATCGAGTGAGATTGAAAGAGCGTTACACACGCACACACACATACAGAAAATGCTCAGCTCGTCAAACCGAGTCGAGTGATATATGCCTTTCGGCAACACTGAAGCACTTTTATACTTTCCGTTTTGCAAGTAATTACTTATACCTTTCTAGAAGAAAGGCGAAAAGATGCAAAATTTCAGTCGTATCAAAAATGACAAATAAACAAAAATATTAAAACTGAGACTTTTTTAAATTGCTCCTATCACTAATAAAATTTATATCACCATTTGTGATTGCCTATTCGATAATTTTATTCAAAATTTTAATACTTGTACCCCTTTATCACCTTAAATTTTTTAAGCCTGTTTGAACATCTTTATCTCACATTTTACAGGTAGTTCCTGATAACATTGTATTAACCCAAATATTGAAACCGCACCATGAGTTCCTCAGTGGCAATTTTCTTTTGTCTCTGCAAAACTCTTTGACTGCCTCCCCAAGCACTATTATAAACGTTGGAGGTCAATGGCAAATAACATTAGAGACATGTATAATTGATCAACACGGCTTTGTTTGGATAACTGAGCCGAAAAGGTATGTATTGCCCGTATTATTAGATATAACTAGAATTTTTGTTTCTTTGGACTACTATCTTGATACTCGGCCGAACATTATAATAATTTATTTTAATTGGTCTAGTTGCGCGTAACTGCCCCTCTCAGTTTATGACGATAACAACGTAGAGGATACTGGAGAGACTTGATTGCCTTCTCTTATTTTCATCATACTTGTGAGAAAACATTCGAAAACACGAATTAATCCACCTAGCGGTGAAAGCTAGCTTTTCTTATTAAAACTTGTTATATGTTGATATAGATTAACACAAGCACTTTGTTTTCTAGAAAAAATTCATCTTGATAGTTTTCTCTGGATGTATTTTTCTACTCTAAATGACAAACTGTTGACAGCTAACTGTACCGAACAATTAAAACATAAGAGTCACACAAATGAGAACATACATTACACATACACATGCAAATAAAATATGAATAAATATGTTTCTTATTTATTTATTTTTTTAACTCCAACAGACTCAATGTGGTCCTAATGATTGAATCATAAAATATTCAAAAAATTGCTTTTAATCCTAGTGCGGGTAAGATGATAGTCAAAACCAGTAGATACACTGTTGAAAGCACGCTGAAGTTCGATGAGAGCTCCATTAGCCCCATAATCTGTACGACGAAAACCCAAAATAATCCACATAGTGGTGAGACCCAGCCTTTCTCACTCGAACTTATTATTTGTTCAAATAGAATTACACAACACTTCCATTTAAAAAATATACAAATATATATATAATATATAAAGTCCGATAACAGTGTAAGTGAATCAATAGGATTTTATTGCGCCACTAGATCTTTTATTTAAGACTAATTTAGTGTAAATCGGTCCAACCATTTTAAAAAATTCAAGCAGTTCAATACGTTTTTTTTTTTTTTTCAAAACGAGATTTCCTTTTTCATACATATTCTTTATACATAATTTTGAACCACATGTTTAATCATTAGTTAAGGATTTTCAAGACAAGCCGTTCATTTGCCACCTGTTTTGTAGAAATTGGTTGTTTAGTTTCTGAGATAATGAAATTTCGTGATTTTCACATTTTGATACACGGTGCCTAAACTAAAAATCCGAATACAATAAAGTTCAATAGGGTGTTATGAGGCCTTTTCATTTTCAACTAATTTCGTAAAAACCGGTCTAGCCGTATGTGAGTTTGAACAGTCTTTGGTATATGCTTTGCTTTTATAACGTGATTTGATATTTTTATAAATAACGAACAAAGTTAATGAAATTCAATAGCAACCTATGGGACATTTAGGCCTTTTATTCTAGACTAATTTTGTGAAAATCGGTCTTACCGTCTCTGAGAAAAGTGAGTGAGCTTAGCCAGCCTGGAAAACATTTCTTTACGTAACTTTTGAACCATATGTTCAATCTTTATGAAATTTATAAGTTAAGAGTTCTGAAAATAGCACGTTCAATTTTGTCGAAATCGGTTGTGTAGTTTCTGAGATAATGATTGATTTTTACAATTTGATACATAACCTCTAAACCGAAAATCCGATTACAATAAATTTGCAATTGATTTCACGGAAATCGGTCCAGTCATCTCTGAGAAAAGTGAGTGAGAAAAAAAAGTTGCACGTACACACACACGCACACACACATACATACATACATACAGAAAATGCTCAGCTCGTCGAATTAAGACGAGGGATATTCGACATTCGGCCCTCTGGAACATATTCATACCTTTAGTTTTTTCCAGTGATTGCTATTCCTTTCTAGAAGAAAGGCAAATAGGAGAAAGGCAAGAAAAATTCGCAGGAAGATGTTGTTTTGAATGGCTTATTTTTAAGTAGTACAGCGCAGTCGGTTCTCGCCGTGAGGGTGTCGGAATTAAACATAGCACGTAAAAGATCACGTCTTATTTTCAAAGAATCGAAGCCGATGAGCTGCGCGCGATTTTCATAGTTTTTCGGTGCGGGTCGCTCCTCGGTAGATGACAGAGAGCAAAACGCTCATATATCCGTTGAATTGCTTCAATTCTGTTGGAACCATTATGGTAATGCGGTTTTACACCGCCGAATATTATTTTAGCGTCGAGCAACCTCATGAGCAGTACAAAGTTTTTAAGCTAAACACGTGTCACGTGTCCTGTCAGGTGGGATATAGATGGAGAACAAAAAACGAGTAACAGGAATGCATCAGCCGAACATTGACTTGTTCAATGCTCGCCCATGACTTGTTATCTATTGAAATTGCCCTAAATCGATGATATACAGCTGCTAACCCTCATCCTTAAACTGATTTAGAGCCATAGCCAAGATAATACGAAAGTAGTGGAGGATCCAGGCCATAAAAGCAGCCAGGGCAGCCCATCAGCCCAGTGTAAAAAAAGCAAATAGTGCAATGAAATCCACACAAAACTTTGTAAAATACTAAGACCCGAATGACCATTTTGGTTAAAAGGTCTCTAATAAAAACAAACAAGCTATAGCGTTGGTCTGTTCCAGGTCACTAACCACGACACGGAGCTTGTTGAAATTTTGGTCACTGTCTTGAAACATTTCGTCAGGTCTTTCGAAATCTGTAATATATTTTATGGTTTGAATTTCGGTCCTGCCTTTGGCCGGAAATACACAGTAAAGCTGCCCTGCTGAGATCCGTCCGGGTAAAGCCTGGGGCAAGGGGTGGTTGCATCAGCAATCGGGAGGGATTGAATGGGAAGGACATGATCTGGAGAGTTCGAAGATGAGAAATCACTGGCTAAGGGATCTACATCCATTACGCTAAGCTAGCGCATTACCTCTAATGACAAATATCACGTACCTTCTTCTTTTTCCTTTCTCTCCTTTTCCTTTGTGTTAAAATTTTAGTCCACTGCCGGAGCACAAATCACTCAACAGACGAATCGGCCTACACTCCAGTAGGCAGCTACGATGCGAAACAATTGCACTAAGGCCTGTGATCTTTAACGCGGATTAATTTAACTCGACCAGGTAAACAATGCCAGCACTTGCTCACACGTCTGTTGTATTATATTATATCGGAGCAATTACCAAACACGTCCGATACTGATGCTCGTTCGGCACACAATGAGCCAAAAATTTGCTATTTAGAGTGATAAATTAATCGAGCAAATATTATCAAGGTGTATTTTATGGCGTGTTCGTGTATATCTATTTCAACCAATAAGGAGTTTGAATGGACAGGCTGGGTTTGATCGCTAGGTTGATTAATTTGGATTTTTGCTATATTTTTCATTTTATTTTAATTTTCTCAAATTAAATCGTTTTTTTTTTGTTTTTTTGAAGTAGAATACTTCTCTTAGGAAATCTAAAACCGGAAAAAGTGAGAAATATGTTCAATTTCAAATGCTAATAAATCGGTTAGTTTTCGATGGATTTCCTTCGTTTTTGCAGCAATCGATTAGAAAATCTTCTTAGATTTCTACCAAATGCAGGAAATTGCAATTTTATTATTCTACTATTGAAAATTCTTAAGCCTTGTCAAAACACAAAATTCGACCTCTGTTTGGTCGTTATACGATTGCTTTCCCAAGCACGCTCGACAGAGTTATGGACCTAGTAAATTGGGAATGCATTATTTGGCCTATATAAGAGCCTTCATCAGATATTAAACAGGCATTTCATCAGATATTAAATTGAACAACTGAAATTTGAAGAACACAAATGAATATTTGAAGAGTTAATATTTTCTCGTTTTGCGATAAAATCCAAAGTTAATTATCTTCATATACATGCATACTCTGCCTATTATTACGTGTTTGCGTCGCTTAGTGTTTGGCTACGGTTATGCAGAACGCAAATGACGGCGCGATGCGATTCGGCAAGACGAAATGTGTTGAAATGTATAGCTCTACTTCGCCGTAAAAAGAGCTGTACATTTCACCACGGTAAGGCGGAAATATCGGGGAGATTTTTAGAAATTGAGTCGCTACCCTGAGCGTACACAAACCCAGCATACTTGCCCTCGGTTGTCGCCAAGCGCCGTTTCGTCGGGACATGCTGATCCGCCAAAGCAAGGGCAATCTTTTTTTATTTTATCTAATCATCAGCCTTTTTTCTCTTGGATTACCGTTAGGCATTGCATCAAGGAGTGCTTAGTGCACCCCTTCATTTCATAACCTCTAAGCTAGCCCCATGGAAACGAGCAATTGGCTTTCATTGAGATTTCAATGGTTGAGTCGTTGATTGGTGCCTTGCAACGCGAGATCGATCTAGGAGGCAACCGCACTGACTGCTTTTCAGGTACACTCGTAGTGGCACATCATCCGCACACACACAATGTGGACACATGGGTGACTCCGCGTGCCCAAGGTACTTCCAAAGCAGCCACGACCTGACAGGACCTGTGTCATGTGCAGGGGAAAAAATTTACCGAACAGTCATTTTTCTGATGACATCCGAGAGCGCCCCTCAATGACAAAGTTGGCATTGGCAAAATAAAGACAGCCAACAAATAAAATATATTTTGACTATAACGTTGCGGTCTAGTTCCCCACATACGATTGTTTTTTTCTTTGCTGTTCACCTTATTCCCATGTCGACAATAAAATGTATAGTTGCATATAACATTTGGTATGCGATACACACATCCTTGCACAGCCGCACTATTGGCGAGTAGGCTCATCTTTGCACGAAAGCTGTCGGCAAGGTGTCAAATAGTCCTTACGCTTTCCAATAGCTTTTTTAACAGCCGTCACCCAACATCCATCATAGGCAAATAAAAAAAGAGAGGGAAAATGTCTCCGGTGGATTCGGGCTGTTACCGAAACGCACTGATTGTGCAGTGCGGACACGACCGTCTATATAAAAACAGCTTCTTCTTTTTTCTACATTCACAAACACCGAAAACATCCTCTAAAGCATCAAAACACGGAGTACGTTTTTCGTTTCCTTTTGTGATGCTCTGTGCCATTACGTTCTTAATGTAACTACCGGACTGCCAGCACGATAGGTATCATGAACAAACAGCAACAGCAACAGCTAAGAAAACCCTTAGCAGACATTAAAAGAAGGCTGTACAATTGGCTTGCCTAGTTAGGTGTAAGCTAACTTTACCATGAAGCCTTTCAATCCATCTGTTCCCGCTGCCACCTCTGTTGCCGCTGTCATTTCACCGTTGTTCAAAATTGTCATGTCGAAGTCATCACAAAGGTTATAAATCGAAGAGAAACAGTTATTATTGTAAGAGGAACCCCAAGCCACGCCAAGAGGGTTAAAGTCTCCCAAAAATCAAACGTAACGAAGGCAAAAGTTCTATTAAATCAAAGAGCAGCCGTTGTCCAACCTGCGCTCTGGGGGGAATACCTTGTATTGTCATTTGACATGCAATGACTTTAATACCTGGAATCGAGGGGAAATAAAACGATAGAAAGAATAGCACTTCTTAATTCCTAGAAGTATTTTTCCATATGGGGTGTCTCTTTAAAGGCGAATAATATTAAAATCATAGAAGTTAAGATCAGTATTCAAAGTTAACCAAATTATTTGATTGATTTCATTGATTTTATTGATCAAAATTTTTAAAAATCAATTTTTGGTAAAATACTTCTACAATTACACTATAAAACAGAGATAGAACATTTCATATGAATGAATTAGTCATCGAAGAATACTATCGGTGCTTAGAGGAGCCATTGAGCAGTCAACTGCTTCAAAAATGATTATCTGTAGGGAGGAACGCTGTAAAAGTTTTCTATTGGATCAGGTATATTGAAGTTTTCAAAAATCTAGTCCACAATGTCTGAGAACTTCACCAATGCAGCATTTGATTTATCAACTGTAGTGTCAAAAGGAACAACTGGAGTTTCATATGTTCCAGGCAGTGCTAGGAACTCTTTCTGGGACTTAAAATTTGCAATCCCAGAAGGAGTTTGCATCGTTTTTTCCGCGGCACTGTTTGGTTTATTTGTAACTTTCATTTCACTTTTTTCGCGGAAGTTTAGGAGAAGAAATATTTTTCCTCTTTTTAAACTTTCCAGGATTGGCATAAGATGTTCCCGCTAGTGAGTCGTCTGAATCGGTTTCATCAGAGGACTACAAATCGAGGGGGTTTGATGTTATGGGAGAAGTGGTGGTGGTCTTTTTAGCATATTAGCGTAAAAACGCTTTAAACGCTCTTTAAGAGACCTTTTTATTTTATCCCTGCGCTGCATATACACCGCTCATGTTGAGAACTGATGCTGATTCTCCCCACACTAAATACATTTTTCAGTATTTCCTTTACAGGAGTCCTCAGTATGATTCTCCCCACAATTGCACAACGTGCCCCATTGCAGCAGTAGGCGGCGGTATGGTCTAACCTACTAACAATTCAGGCAACTCATTACGCGGAATATATAGAGCCGCACAACGAGACGAACCCGTTGGAGATCGAGACCTGGCTAGGCAACGCAGACCCGGCGAACGTAACTCGAAACGAGTCTGACGGAGTGTACACTTTTGTACTACCGACAAGAGTCACAGATCGCAACTGCATTTTTGAAGCAACCGAAGCCGCTTTCCAAAATAGGCTTGACCGACAGACTCGAATCGATTGTGACACCGTCGATCTCCACGTCTCGTGCGGGTATATAAACGCGATTTTGTTTTCCGTGTTGGGTATTTCCGTGTTGCGACCAATTTTTTTATATTTTGTGACCCATTCCCCCTTTTCAATTTTGCTTAGCTAGGATAACGTATCAATATTGGAAGTGGTAGCCCAGTCCGATATTATACTTCGTTTGAAGCGCACAACCGTGCTGGGATTTGTTCTCCAGATTCCAGAGGGTTCCAGTAGATCTCTTTCGAAGAACTTAAAACTTTTGATAAAAATTGCTGAAAATCGGCATTACAGATGTTCCAAGTCTTATTTTTTCATACCACATACTCGACATGTACAGTCCCTCTACAATTATGGGTCAGTCAACGTGTTGTCTGAATGTTAAAAAATGGATATAAATGGAAAAATTATCCACTACGAATGTTTTACTATCTATCTACGATGCGATCTATCTATTGATACGAATAGTTTTTAGAATACCCCGTAAAGAACTGGGATGGAACTCGTCTTTTAAAAATGCTCGTTCTCAGCACTCCAGGCCGATTTGGGAAAACTTGGAATTTTATTCAAGGCGAATAGTTGCTCTAAATTTTAATAAAGATGCCACCCTTCTAGACCCCTACCCGTTTTTGTGATACGCAAATATGTCTGTGTTTTTACCTTTGTTATATTAAACAAAGGTTATAAAATCGGTCGAAAAACGCAAAACATATCCAAGGCCCGGAGGGCCAAACCGTATACACCATTCGACTCAGCTCGACGAACTGAGCAATGTCTGTTCGTGTGTATGTGTGTGTGTGTGTGTGTGTGTGTGTGTGTGTGTGTGTGTGTGTGTATGTGTTGTCTGTATGTATGTGCCGCAAAATACTAACGCACCTTTCTTACAGAACGCAATATCCGATTTTAATGATCTTATACGCAAATGAAAGCTACTGTGCTCCCCCAAAATGCTACCGAGTGGATTTTTGATTAGTGGCTTAGATTTCAAAATATTGATCAAAGAGTATTTTTTATATAAGAAATTTAACTTTTAAGGCAAAATGAATGGCACGGAGAGCCATGTGTTGTATACCAATTTACTCAGATCGACGAATTGAACAATTTATGTATGTTTGTGTATGTGTGCCTGTACGTAAGTATGTGTAAATATGTTGTTTATATGTGTGGTATATCAAAATCGACCCAAAAAAGAAAAATAACAAAAAACACTCTTTTTCAGAACGCTTATTCCGATGTTCGCATGCTCAAATGAAAGCCCCAGAGCTCTTTGAAAATCATACTGAGTGCGATCTTTTATTGGTTGCTTGAACTGTAGAGTTATGACCAAAGTATATTTTAGACATTGGATATTTTATTTTCTGGATAATTTTTCTCTCTCAATGCTCTTTCTTCTTCCCTATTTTTTGTTCGTATCGCTATTTATTCCTCAAAGGAAATCAACAACTCAATCATCGACAACTTTTCATAATCTTTACACTCTTCGTAGTGTGTTTTAACTAGTGTAAATAAATAAATTACACTTTAGCTTTTTCTTAAAAATTTGAACCAGATTTAAGAAGAAACTGTAATGCTTAAAGGGTGTCCACGATGAAATTGCCACACACAAAATTGAGAAAATTCAAATTTTCAGCCGATTGCCATCAAATTTTCAGGGATTGAAGTTCATACGCAAATGCCCGCACGTTGGCCTTAACCCCGGCCATAAGATTGTGCACAACCTATGACCGTTTTTTGCATGTAACCCATACAGTTCCTCGACTGTCTTCACTACCTTAGGTTGTTTAAGAAGCTGCTGCTTCATAATCGCCCATAACTTTTCGGCACGAAATTGACCTTATTGAGGTACATCTTCCTGGAACGGGTTTTGGCGGACTTGTTCTGCTTCTCGTCGCGATTAGGGGCCTTTTGTACCTTGAACGTTCGAAGCCCAGCCTTAGTTTTGGCCTTCTGGACAAAACTTCGGCTTAGGTGCAGCTTCTTAGCCACATACCGAACGGAAGCGTTCGGGTTTCGGTTGAAGGCCCCAACTACGCGGTTGTGATTTTTGGTGTTGCACGGAATACTTTTTCCTTCACTTCTGGGCTTCCGATCGGTGGTCAATCGTTTCTCGAACCGCTTAATCACTCGCGACACCGTGGAATTCGCGATTCCCAACGTTTTAGCGATGGAACGATGCGAGAGATCCTTGTTGTCGTGATGAATGCGCAAGATTGTATCACGCACGAGCTGTTCTTTCGACTCCATTTCCGCGAGTTTTGATCACAGGACTTTAAAACTTGCAGGATGTAAATAATGCACTATGAACTAAATCCACCCAAATATTTATTAAATTCTTCCCAACGGTTAAAAAGTTAGAGCAATTTCATTGTGGACACCCTTTACTTAGCTCCTTTTCTCGCTTCCGTCCTCACTTCTAATGAAATATATACTGAATTGTACGTTGAACCTAGATTTGCGAAGAGTAAGAAACATTTACAGCTTTCGGGAGCCAAGCATTTTAGTAAAATCTGATCCCACAGTGTGCAAATGTAAAACAATTAGCGATGCAAATATTTACAAAAGCTTTACCAAAGATGTATAGACCTATTTACGTACGAATGTGTTAATGCCACCCGTTAAGAAAAACACAAATGAATCGCTGTTTTGTTTGCAATGCTACGTTTCGAACAGCTGAAAAAATTTTCAGGGGAACACTTATTTTATGTTTAAAATTTGTGACCAGGCATCTGAAGTAAATGGTGAACGTAATCGGCAAAATAAGGAAAAAGTGTTGAAGCAACTCTACATGGCTATACACGTTTACTAGTGTGCGCAGATGAAAAGTCACTTATCTCTATGAATGATACAATATTTTCATGTAAGATATAAATATTGCATATTGTATCATTCATTAATTTAAGACTAGGTGCAAACAGAATATCCATGTTATTCCACTTCTCGTTATCGCAGCAAGATTTAAAAAGACTTTATTTCGGATTTTTCCATACAGCCTAGGCCTTCGAAAAGAATAATGTTCTCGCTTACTCTCTGGAAATCCAAAATTCCCAAAGATCGTGGAGAACCTTCATTTTCAGATAACTCATTTGAGATAGAAATAAATTGATAACTTTCATCAAAAGCTATATTTTTTACTGTATAATTCTGAACTTTATTTCGAGAGCAGGTTTGTAGAAGTTTGCTTCAATTCGTAATAAAAACTTGATGCTGATTCATAAATCTAGGTCCTACGATTTCTGAAAATAAAGCGAATAATTAGAACCGCATTAAACTAACATATATGTTTGCTGTTCTAGTGTAAAATCAGCATCATTGTTATCTATTACTGTTTCCCCATGTTCGATAATTAAAAAAAAAAATTAATTGCTTCTAGCCAGCATTTAAAAATTGGTTTGTGATCGAAAAAATGAGACTCATGTACTCCAGTGATAACATTCATATTATTTGCGCAAACCATGACAAGCTTTAATTCGATTTTATCTTCTTTGGTTAACTCTCTGAAAACTATCTTTTAAATTCATTTCATACATTATTGAAATTGGACTTACGTTGGTATACGATTTGTAATTGGCTGGCTTAATATGTATAAAATAATAATTAGTATAACAAAGGTTTCTGCACCACTAGGTGGATTAATTCAGGTTTTTTTTCTAAATTTTCAAACAGATTGAGCCAACACTGGAAATTTTCATACGTATCAATTGCTCCATGTATCAAATCAAGTCAGGTAGATGAAATATTGTATGTGAGAGTGAATTTTGGAGTTTGTAAATTACTTCATTACAAAATCAAACTACGTATGATCTCTGTTATTTTAACACTTAACGGGATCAAAATTATAACACAACCTGAAAGGTTTTTTACATAACAAACTAACAGCATCTGTTACATTTTTGTTTTGTCATTCTGATCGGGTGGTTTCTGAGCTAATGGAATGTCATAACTTTTACATTTTGATACATAACAGACAAAGTTACAGTCCGATTATAATAAAATTCAATAGGACCTTATCAGACAGCTTGACCTTTCTATTGCAACTTATTTTGTGAAAATCGGTCTATCCATCTTTGAGAAAAGTGGGTAAGTTCAAGCAGTTTTAGAAACATGTCATAGCCAGATTTCCCATTAATATACATAACGGACAAGGTTAAAGTCTAATAACAATAAAATTCAGTAGGGTCGTATGGGGCAACAAGACCTTCAATATGACACTAATTCTATGAAAATCGGTCCAGGCGTCTCTGAGAAAAGTGAGTGAGTTTAAAAAGTCTTTGAAACACGTTTCATCACATAACTTTTGAACCACATGTCCGATCTTGATAAAACTATTTAACAAATGGTTTAAAAAACAGCCCGTTCTTTTGATACCAATTTTGTTTGAATCGATTGTGTAGTTTCTGAGATAATTTTGTAATTTTTACATTTTGATACATAACCTCAAAACTAAAAATCCGATTGCAATGAAATTCAATAGGGTCTTATGGGGCAACTAGACCTTTAATTTGCAATTACTTACTTTACCTTACTTTTAAGGCGACAGACCGATTATCGATCCAGTGCCGAATCCAGAATACGTCGCCATGTCCCTCGGTCTTGGGCTGCTATTCTCCAATCGCCCCTAACACCTATTTCGCGTGCTTCCTCGTCGACACCACACATCCAACAAGTGCGGGGTCTACCCCGAAGTCGACGACCTCTATCGGGATTCCTGCATCCGGCATTCTCGCTTTATGCCCAACCCACTGAAGCCTGCCGTGTTTTATCCGCTTGACTATATCCGCCGATTTGTATGCCTGGTACACTTCATGGTTCATGCGTCTGCGCCAAACACTATTTTCTAGTTTGCCGCCAAGGATTTACCGCAAAATCCTACGCTCAAAAACACCAAGAGCTCGCCGATCAGCCTCTTTCAGCGTCCATGATTCATGGCCGTAGAGAGCCACCGAAAGAATCTGTATTTTATAGAGTGCAAGTTTAGTACGGATTTGCAGACTGCGGGACCTTAGCTGGTTACGTTGTTCGTAAAAGACCCTGTTTGCGGCTGCTATCTGCCTCTTTATCTCACGGCTAACCTCGTTGTCACATGTCACTAATGTTCCCAGGTAAATAAATTTGTCGACTACTTCAAATGTTTTCCTATCTAGCACCACCGCAGCACCAACCTCCGACGGACTACCACGCACTCTGCCAGCCACCATGTATTTCGTTTTGGCAGTGTTTATGACAAGCCCTGATCTCGCAGCTTCCCTCCTGAGAGGTCCGAAGGCCTCTTCCACAGCTCTACGGTTGATACCAATGATGTCGATATCGTCCGCAAATTCGAGAAGCATGTGCGACTTCGTAATGATGGTGCCGCTTCTCTGCACACCAGCCCTCCACATAGCACCTTCCAATGCGATGTTGAACAATAATTTCGACAGCCCGTCACCCTGCTTCAAACCATCTAACGTCACGAACGAGTCCAATATCTCACCGGCTATCCTGACGCTTGATGTAGAACCTTCAAGGATGGCACGTATCAGCCTAATCAGCTTTGTTGGGAAGCCATGTTTAATCATATTCTGCCATAACTCATTTCTCTTGACTGAATCGTACTCTGCCCTGAAGTCTATGAACAGATGGTGCGTCTGCAAGTTGTATTCTCGAAATTTATCGAGGATTTGTCGCAAGGTGAACATTTGGTCCGTCGTGGAGCGTCCCCCTCGAAAACTCGCCAACAAAGGTCTCCTGCAACGGCCCAGTCTGTGGAACAGGATGCGAAAGAGAATTTTCTACACGGTATTGATGCTAAAGAGTGCGATAAAGACCAGCAAGAGGGCCTGCTTCGATAGGCTATGTGCGAGTGCCAATACAAATCCGTGGGGTGACGCCTACAGGATCGTAATGGCCAAGACTAAAGGCGCGCTGGCGCCTGCAGAGCGATCACCAGCGATGCTGGAGCGTATCATCGAGGGACTCTTTCCACGCCACGAGCCAAGTCCTTGGCCTCCGGCGGTCGAGTCTCACGTCCAACGTTCCAGTATCTCAGACATAGACCAGAGATGGTCGGCCAACCTGCCGAGCATCCAATCCGTGAGCGACGACAGCCGTGTCGAGGCAGGGGAGGAGGCAAGGGTTACGAATGAGGAACTCATCGTGATCGCCAAATCCCTAAAGGTGAGCAAGGCACCGGGACCGGATGGTATCCCTAACCTGGCGATCAGGCTGGCGATAAAAACGGCCCCCGGGCTGTTCAGGGCAGTCATGCAGAGGTGCCTGGATGACTGTCTCTTTCCGGACAGGTGGAAGCGGCAGAGACTGGTCTTATTGCCGAAGGCTGGGAAACCGCCAGGGGACCCATCGGCATATAGGCCTATCTGCCTGCTGGACACCGCGGGCAAGGTGCTTGAGAGGATCATCCTCAACAGACTGGTGAGGTACACGGAGGGTGTACACGGTCTGGCAAGTAACCAGTTCGGCTTCCGGAAGGGCAGGTCCATGCTGGACGCAATCTCTTCCGTCATCAAGACGGTGGAGGTAGCAATCCAGCGCAAGAGAAGGGGAATACGCTACTGCGCAATCGTCACGCTCGACGTGAAGAATGCGTTCAATAGTGCCAGTTGGGACTCCATAGCGCTCGCGCTCAGGAGCATCCATGTACCGGTGTCGCTGTACAAGATTCTGGAAAATTATTTCCAGAATCGAGTACTTGTTTACGACACAGAGGAGGGTCAGAAGTGCGTCCCAATTACCGCAGGAGTTCCGCAAGGTTCTATCCTGGGCCCGGTGTTGTGGAATGTCATGTATGACGGAGTGTTAAAACTCAAGTTCCCTGTAGGGGTTGTGATCGTCGGCTTTGCAGACGACATAACGCTGGAGGTTTACGGCGAGTCTATCGAGGAGGTCGAGTTGACGGCCGCGCACTGTATACGCAAGGTCGAGGACTGGATGCGCTCCAGGAAACTGAAGCTCGCGCATCATAAGACGGAGGTCATGGTTGTGAACAACCGTAAATCGGAGCAACAGGCGGTGGTCAGAGTCGGAGACTGCACCATCACCTCGAAGCGATCCCTGAAGCTCTTGGGGGTTATGGTGGACGACAAGCTCACGTTCGGGAGTCACGTCGACTATGCCTGTAAGAGGGCCTCATCGGCTATTGCAGCACTATCTCGTATGATGTCCAATAGCTCAGCGGTTTATGGCAGCAAGCGAAGACTTCTTGCCAGCGTGGTTTCGTCCATACTTAGGTATGGTGGGCCAGTGTGGTCCAGAGCGCTAGGTACTAACAGTTACCGTGGCAAACTGGAAAGTACCTACAGGCTCATGTGCCTGAGAGTTGCGAGTGCGTATCGTACGGTGTCATACGATGCAATATGTGTCTTGTCCGGCATGATGCCTATCAGCATCGCCATCAAGGAGGACAGAGAGTGTTTCGACCAACGTGACACAAGGGGCATACGAGGTACCAGAAGGTCATTCTCGATGCTCCGTTGGCAGAGGGAATGGTCTAATTCCACAAAGGGCAGATGGACGCACCGACTCATACCGGAGATATCCGGCTGGGTCGGGAGACGACATGGCGAAGTGAACTTCCACCTGACACAAATCCTGTCAGGCCATGGTTGTTTCAGGCAATATCTGCACAGGTTCGGACACGCGGTGTCCCCCATGTGTCCCGAGTGCGTGGAGGAGGAGGAGACTGCTGAGCACGTCTTCTTCGTATGCCCCCGTTTCGTAAGAGCGAGGAGCAACATGATGGTTGTGAGCGGGCCTGGCACTACTCCGGACAATCTAGTCCGGAGGATGTGCGACGACCCGGACATCTGGAACGCGGTCTGTGTGGCCGCCTCTCAGATTGTTCTGGAGCTGCAACGTGTGTGGCGGGTCAACCACCAACACGCCAGTGGTAGCTAATTACCAGTCTCCAGGTAGTTAGCTAGGAGGTTATAAGAGTAAAGAGGGTGCATCACGCACAAAAGCCACTTCCCGACGTAATACTTAACCGTCGTTCCGGGAAGACCAGGGCTGGAGACTGGAGGGGTTTTAGTGGGTCGGGACAGGGATAAGTAGGTGTCTGGGGGAGTGTAACTACCCCAGCATCTCTCCCCTAGTCTCATCCCCACACCCTGAGTTCTCTTCTCAGGTGTCTGTTTGCAGATTTCCCCGCCACCTTTAAAAAAAAAAAAAAAAAAAAAAAAAACACGGTATTGAGAAGAGTTATGCCCCGATAATTGCTACAGTCCAGGCGATGGCTTTTTTGTAGATCGGGCATATGAGACCCTCCAACCAGTCCAAGGGCAATTCTTCATCAGACCACAATCTCAGCATGATCCGATGAATGGCACGATACAGCTGTTCGCTCCCGACTTTGAAGTGTTCGGCGGGAATGCCGTCCTTCCCGGCTGCCTTGCACTTTCTCAGCTCTTTCACTGCTTTCTTCACCTCGTCCATGGATGGTGGGCCACAGCTTAACCAACATTCTCAATAGTCATCCTGCTCCTTTCGACTCTGCTGTTTCACTCACCGTACAACAGCACACTGAAGTGTTTCTTCCAACGCCTGGCCACCTCTGTTTTAACGGTTACCAGGTTCCCCTCCCTATCGTTGCACATGACAGGGGCTGACACGTTTCGATTCCTGATTCCGTTGACCTTCTTGTAGAAGCTCCTCGCATCGTGCCTGGAGAAGCAACCTTCCGCCTCCGCAAGAATACGCTCCCAATGCTGTCGTTTTTTCCGGCGATAGAGTCTCTTTTCAACGGCTCTTGCATCTCGATATCTACCCATGCTCTGACGAGTCACAGCCGTGGCCAACATGTGACCCCTGGCACGGTTCTTCTCTTCCGTCACTCGCTGGTTCTCAGCGTCAAACCACTCATTGGGCGCAGCTGCCGCAGTTGTACCCAACACTTCTCGCGCTGTAGTGCTGATCGAACTGTGGATGTGCCTCCACTGTTCATTCAGGTTCCCTTCAATTCTTTCCTCAATCCGTTCATTAGCTTTCCGCGAGTACTCTGCAGCCCCTCCTTCAGTTGATAGCCGCTGGATGTTCAACTGCATCCTCCTCGTTACCTTGGATTTCAGCACGTTGGACGGCCGGGCGCGAATTTTGGCTACTAGGAGATAGTGATCCGAGTCAACGTTCGGTCCTCTGAACGACCTCACGTCTGTAACGCCTGAAAAGTGCCGTCCATCAATCAGAACGTGGTCAATTTGAGAGCAAAGCTCTCCATTCGGGTGCGTCCAGGTGTGCTTACGTATGTTCAGGCGTGCAAAATAGAGTGAGATTGAACAGTCTTCAGAACACGTTTTGCCTTTCTCCTAGAAAGGTATAGCAATCACTGAAAAAACCATAGGTATCAAAGTGCTCCAGAGAGTCGAGTCTCGTGTATCAATCGTTTAAGTTCGACGAGCTGAGCATTTTCTGTATGTGTGTGTTTGTGTGTATGTATGTAACGGTCTCCCAATCTCATTCAATTTTCTCAAAGATGGCTGGACCGATTTTCATAAAATTAGTGTCAAATGGAAGGTCTAGTTGCCTCATAAGACCCTATTGATTTGTTTTGCAATTGAATATTACTTTGCCTGTTTTGTTCAAAAATGTGAAATCCAGCTATGAAAAGAAACATATTTCGAAGACTACTTGGACTCACTCACTTTTCTCAGAGATGGCTGACCCGGTTTCCACAAAATTAGTGTCAAATAATAAGTCTGTGCCTCATAACACCCTATTTAATTCTACTGTAATCGAACTGTAACTTCGTCTGTAATATACCGAAATGTGAAAAACACGAAATTTCATTATCTGAGAAACTACACACCCGATTTGATTAATATTATTATCAGGTGAGCGGGCTAGTTAAGGGTTAACTGATGAATTATGATTAAACACGTGGTTCAAAATTTTGGGTGCCGTATACGTTCCCATTTCATTTGATTATAATCGAATTTAAGCGACCGTTATGTATTATATCATTTATAAAACAACGAAAGTCTGTTATCTCAAAGATTATATGACTTATTTGAACATAACTAGTGTCATACGAACGAGTCATCTCTCGAACTTACAAATAACAAACTTCAAAAATATTATATATGTGGCTCAAAAGTTATGGAAAGAAGAGAAATTCAAAGATTATTGAAAACTGACCTGCTTCGATCGATATATGTGGCCTCAACATAATTTAAATGTGGTATCGTACTATTTGAACGTTTCAAATTTTTTAATTCCATGCGATGTGTTTTTTATTTTTCAAAAGGTGGATTTGTTAGTAGTTTAAGTATTTATGATAAATATTAGTAAGTAATGAGTATGTGTGTCCAATCACAAATGGTGACTTCTCAACAGTGTTAAAAATTTGTAATTTTAATTGTTAGGATTTGTTTGCTTTCTCAATTAAGACTTATCGTTCGTAGGGATTTAAACCTACTTGTGAAAAAAGGGGAAGTAAATTTATAACTAACTTAATTGCTAACTTATTGGCTATAAAGAGAGCTTACTGTAGCAATTGAGGATTGCAACGATTTTTGTCGAAAATTGTTAATAATTTTATTCGACATAACTTCTAATGGTTCAACACCAGTAAGTCTATGTAACTCGAGTGTACCAAACCAAGGAGAATGCTTCAAAATCATTTTGTGAATTTTATTTTGAATCCTTTGGAGCGTTTTCTTCCTTGTTGAACAGAAACTTGACCAGATCGGTACAGCATAAAGCATTGCTGGTCTAAAAATTTGTTTGTAAATCAAAAGTTTGTTCTTTAAACGAAGTTTAGAATTCCTGTTAATGAGAGGGTATAAACATCTCGTATATTTGATGCCCTTGGCTTGTATACTCACAATGTGCTCTTTGAAAATAAGTTTTTTATCGTAAATTAGTCCCAGGTACTTAATCTTGTCAGACCAACTTGAAATAACCCCATTCATCTTGACAACGTGATTATTGTTTGGCTAGAGGAAAGAAGCCCTAGACTTATGCGGAAAAAATATCATTTGAGTTTTAGAAGCATTTAGAGAGATTTTTCACTTCTGCAAGCAGGAAGAAAAATATCTAAAGTTTTTTGCAATTGACTGCATATGACACGAAGGCATTTTCCTTTTACGGAAATGCTTGTGTCATCGCAGAACAATGACTTTGTGCATCCTGGAGGCAAATCAGGAAGATCTGAAGTGAATATATTGTACAGGACTGGGCCCAAGACAGAACCTTGAGGCAGCTTGCGATGTGTTCAAAATCTGCAAATCGTTTAAAATAATTGGTTTTATCGAAATGACAACATCCTCGAATTTTGGCTTCAGTAAATCGCTTTAATTCTGAATATATTCATATTGGGAGGTATTCGGTCATTTTCAGCAGATTTTCTGGCATCAATCTAATACTGGAAATATCCATATTGGGAGGTATTTTGTTGTTTTGGTTGTTTTCCAGAAACTGAAAGTGGTCGTCTTTAAATTCAAAATGATGTGCAGGGTAAATGTTTAGTTTCTATGCATTATCTCGATTACGGAACCATCCATATTGAGCATTATTCGGTCATTTCAGACCTAGAAGTTGCCATTAAGCATCTTAAAATGGTGCCTAAGGTCAATTGTTAGGTTAGCTACTTGCATCATTCTGATTCCAGAGATACTCATATTGGATAGTAATTGTTTATTTTAGGCTGTTTTTCACAAACCGGAAGTCGCCATCTTGGATTTCGAAATGGTATTTAAGATAATTTCTGGCCTCTGAGCGTCATTCTGGTTGAAGAAAAACCTATATTGAGTGTTATTTAATCATTTTCGGCTGTTTCACAGAAACCGGAAGTCGCCAACCATGAATCCAAAATGGGGTCTGCAGTCGATTACAGCTGCTGTGTATCATTCTAGATCCGGAGATACTTATGTTAGACGGAAATCGGCCATTTTTGGCTGTTTTCCAGAAACCTGAAATTGCCATTCCACAATTTATAGTGGTTGTTGAGAACAATTTTTAGCTTCTTGCAACATTCTGGCTGAGGAGATACTCATATTGGGTGGTAGTTTGCCACTTCGGGTTGTTTTTCAGAAATCGAAAGTCGTCATTTCGGACTTTTAAATTGTTTGTGAAATCGATTTCTGTCATCTGGGCGTAATTTTGGCACCGAGAACATTCATATTGAATGGTATTTGGTCATTTCCGGCCAGACACCAGAAGTCACCATCCTAAAATTCAAGATTGTAACTGTGATCAATTTTTAGCGTTTGTGCATCTCTCTGGTTCCAAAGATACTCATTTAATGGGAATCGTCCATTTCAGGCCGTTTTCCAGAAACCGGAAGTTGCCATCTTACAATTCAAAATGGTGTCTGAAGTCGAATTGTGCTCCCAGTGCATCATTACGATTCCAGAAATAACCATATTGGGTGGTATTTGGTAAAAACCAAAAGTCGCCATTTTGAATTTCATGATAGCATTTGGAGACGATTTCGATCGATTTTAGCTCTTGTGTATCATTCTAGATCCGGATATTATTATATTGGGTGAAATTCGGCCATTTTTGGCTGATTCCCGAAATTGGAAGTTGTCATCTTACAATCCAAAATGTTGCCTGAGGTCGGTTATGGAACAAATTTGTTACCACTAAAAACATCCACCTGTCAAATATGGTTCCATTCAGTTGGTTAACTCTCGAGATGTGCAGTAATTTGTGTTTCATTTGCATGGAACTCCTCAATTCCGAAAGAGTAAGGGGTGTCGAACCATTATGGACATATTTGTTAACCCTAAAAACATTCACATGCTAAATTTGGTTCCATTTACTCGGTTAGTTCTCGAGATGTGCAGAAATTTGTGTTTCATTTGCATGGCATCTCTCCGTTTGGGTTGTCAAAACATTATGGACACACATTTTACCACTTAAAACATTTACCTGCCAAATTTGGTTCCATTTAGTTGATTAGTTCTCGAGATGTGCAGAAATTTGTGTTGCATTTTTATGGAACCCTTCCAAAAAAGGGAGGGGCGCACTGTGGTCCAGAAATGAAAAAAGGTGGTCAAAAGTCATTTTCTCATAAACGTTACATTTTAGAGCAATACTGTCTTCGGGAAAGTTTTTTGAGAAAAACCTAAATTAATCCACCTAGCGGTCAGACCCAGCCTTTCTCATTCAATTCTTCACTTGTAAAAATAGATTTACATGAACGCTTCAATCCAATAAATATTCACTCTTTAGGTTCTAAAATATTAATATTGTAAACTTTACATATAAAAATGCAGTCAAGTCTGTCTGTCTGTCTGATCCATATAGGCCCGAAAACTACCGAACCGATCGACGTAAAAATTTGTATGTAGGGGTTTTTGGTGCCGATAAAGGTTCCTATGATTGTTTGAGACCCCTCCATCTTCTCCATACAAATGAAACATAAATTTCTGCACAACTCAAGAACAAACCAAGCAAATGAAACCGAATTTGGCATGTGGATGTTTCAAGGGGTAACTAATATGTCCATAATAGTTGGATGAAACACAAATTTGTGCACATCTCGAGAACTAATCAACCAAATGGAACAAAATTTGGCAGGTAAATATTTTTAGTGGTAACAAATATGTACATAATGGTTTGACCCGACTCCCTCGTCTATAAGGGAGGGATCCCATAAAAATGAAACACAAATTTCTGCACATCTCACGAACTAATCAACTATATGGAACAAAATTTGGCAGGTAAATATTTTTAGTGGTAACAAATATGTACATAATGGTTTGAAACCCGACTCCCTCTTCTATAAAGGAGGGATCCCATGAAAATGAAACACAAATTTCGCACAGCTCAAGAACCAATCAAGAAAATACAACCAAATTTGGTATGTGAATGTTTTTAGAGGTAACAAATATGTCCATAATGGTTTGACGCCCCTCCCTCTTCTGGAAGTACATGTTTCTTAACAAATTTTTGCACATCTCGCGAACTAATCAACTAAATGGAACCATATTGGCAGGTGAATGCTTTTAGTGGTAACAAATATGTTCCATAATCGACCTCAGACAACATTTTGGATTGTAAGATGGCAACTTCCGGTTTCTGGAAAACAGCAGAAAATGACCAAATACCACCCAGTATGAGTTTTTCTTCAACCAGTATGTCGTTCAAAAACCAGAAATTGTCTCCAAATGCCATTATGAAATCCAAAATTGATCACAGACACAATCTTGAATTTTAAGATGGTGACTTCCGGTGTCCGGCAAACAGCCGGAAATGACCAAATACCATTCAATATGAATGTTTTTGGAATCAGAATTACGCCCAGATGACAGAAATTGATTTCACAGGCAATTTTAAAGTCTAAAACGACGACTTTCGGCTTCTGAAAAACAGTCCAAAGTAACCAAATATCTTCCAATATGAGTTTTTCTTAAAAACATTATCCTAAATACCATTTTGAAATCCAAGATGGCGACTACCGGTTCGTGAAAAACAGCCTGAAATAAACAAATACTATCCAATAAAAGTATCTCTGGAACCAGAATGATGCTAGGAGCTAACAATTGACCTCAGGCACCATTTTGAATTGCTAAATGGCAACTTATAGGCAACAGTCGGAAATGACCGAATAATACTCAATATGGATATTTCCGTAAACGTGATGATGCATAGAAACCAAACATTGACCCTGGACACTATTTTGAATTTGAAGACGACCACTTTTAGTTTCTGGAAAACAACCAAAAATACCTCCCAATATGGGTATTTCCGGTGTCAGATTGATGCCAGAAAGTCTGCTGATAATGACAGAATACCACCCAATATGAATATATTCAGAATTAAGGCGATGTACAGAAGCCAAAAGACGAGGATGTTGTCATTTCGATAAAACCAATAAAACCGATAAACCAAACGATTTGTCTTTTGACTTTGAACATATCCTATGGCCGATTCGTCGTGCATTTGCAGACTTCAAACAAACCGCAAGGAACTTGGAACGTTCAAATAGTACGACACCACATTTTATTTATGTTGAGGCTACATATATCGATTAAAGCAGGTATAGTTTAAAATAGTCTTTGAATTTCTCTTCTTTCCATAACTTTTGAGCCACATATCAAATTGTTATGAAGTTTGTTATTTGTAAGTTTGAGAGATGACTCGTTCGTATGACACTAGTTATGTTCAAATAAGTCATGTAATCTTTGAGATAATAGACTTTCGTTGTTGTATTAACAATCTTATACATAACGGTTGCTCAAGTTCGATTATAATCAAATGAAATGGGAACGTGTAGGGCAGCCAAACTTTGAAACCACGTGTTCAATCATAATTCATCAGTTAACCCTTAACTAGCCCGGTCATCTGATAATAATAATCAAATCGGTTGTGTAGTTTCTGAGATAATGAAGTTTCGTGATTTTCACAAGTCGGCAAATTACAAATGAAGTTACAGTTCGATTACAGTAAAATTCAAATGGGTCTTCTGAGGCAGCTAGACCATTCATTTGACACTAATTTTGTGGAAATCGGGTCGGCCATCTCTGTGAAAAGTGAGTGAGTCCAAGTAGTCTTCGGAATATGTTCCTTTGCATAGCTGGATTTCACATTTTCAAACAACTGGCAAAGTAATAGTCCGACTGCAAAACAAATCAATAGGGTCTTATGGGGCAATTAGACCTTCCATTTGACACCGATTTTATGAAAATGGGTTCAGCCATCTCTGAGAAACATGAGTGAGATTAAACAGTCTTCAGAACACGTTTCTTTTCATAACTTTTGAACCACAAGTTCAATCTCAATGAAATTCAAAAGTTAAGGGTTTTTTTTGGGTAGCCCGTTCTTTTGAGATCAATTTTGTTCAAATCGGTTGTGTAGTTTCTGAGATATTGATGTTTCTTGATTTTCACATTTTTAAACATAACCTCTAAACTGAGAATCCGATTACAATGAAATTCAATAGGGTCTCATGGGGCAACAAGACCTTTCATTAGCACTTAATTTCATGAAAATCGGTCCAGCCATCTCTGAGAAAAGTGAGTGAGAATAAAAATTTGCACATACACACACACACACACACATACAGAAAATGCTCAGCTCGTCGAGCTGAGTCGAGTGGTATATGCCATTCGGCCCTTTGGAGCACTATATATATATATATATTTTAAGAAATTTTAACTGCCGTGTGTGCAGAGCACATGGACAATTCAATAAGTTGTAAAATTGCCGTGGGATGTGTTGGGAAACGGCAGAAAATCAAAAATTACTTGTCAAAAGTGAATTTTTTGGCACGAAAAATTGAAAGAAACCTAATTATCATCAAATAAAACCTGCTGTAACATATAAAAAATAAAGGTATGATGTTGTTTTAAAAGTTTTGACTCATCCCGAAAAGTCAGCAAACACAGTTGTTATAAAAATTATACATATATCTTAAAGTTATTACTGGTGTAATTGCTGTCAAATGGAAATAAATTCTCAAATTTTTGAAAATTTTCAAATTATTTTTTTTTTCTAAATTTTTTTTATTTATTTTTATTTTTAAATTTTTTTTTTCGTTAAGGTAATTATATTAAGGCATTTGAATTTCTTTTTGAACTCTTCAAAAAAAAAAATTCGAAATTTTTAATTATTTTTTATTTTTTTCCCTTTCTATCGAGTGTAGCGTATTTTCTGAATGTTCACATGTTCGGTCTAAATGAGTCACACTTGACATTTAAAAATTTTTTTTTGCTACTATATATATATATATTTATATATATATATATATATATATATATATATATATATATATATATATATATATATATAAATATATATATATATATATATATATATATATATATATATATATATATATATATATATATTTATATATATATATATATATATATATATATATATATATATATATATATATATAAATATATATATATATATATATATATATATATATATATATATATATATATATATATATATATATATATATATATATATATATATATATATATATATATATAAATATATATAAATATATAATATATATATATATATATATATATATATATATATATATATATATATATATATATATATATATATATATATATATATATATATATATATATATAATTATATATATAACGCACGCTAGCCTGGGGGGCTAATCCCGATCAACTAGATTAGTTGAGAGAATACGTTATCGATATTGTTTTCGGCACATTTTGCATGTTGTAGGATAAGTACAACGATACACCGTGCCCCAGTGCTACGAGTGAGATAAAAAAATATTTTCCCTAAAAATCAATATTTTTTATCGCCGTCTTTGGCAAAGTTTTCCAAAATAACATAACAAAAAACTTTGCTGAAGACACTATGTAGCTATTTCTCAATCTGACTGAGCTATCTGATTATGTTCAATGATATTTAAAAAAATAAGGTTTTTGCCGTTAAAATTCATATTTTATACCAGGATAAGTACAACGATACACCGTGGCCCAGTGCTGAGTCGAGTAAATTTCCAGCTCGATAAGACCCTCGACCTGATCGCGAATCGAACCCGACATCACAACCGTGTGGGAGAGCTAGCCGACCGACATCGCTAACCACAGAACCACGGGGACCACACATTATATATAATTGAATCATATATAATCGCGTTAATATATAATCAAGTTTCAATTTAATCGATTCCGACCTGAGTATCATTTGCCTAACAGATAGATACTTTTTAATTCGATAGTTATCACGAAGCTAATTTTTCAAGTCAATTTGTATGCGGAGGATTTTTTTTTCGTTTTACATATAGTGTTCTCGATACATTGTTGATAATCCTCTTCATGCACCAAACACCAATTTTGAAATCCGCCTGTTTCGCCTTAATCCGCTCCTAGGTACCAGAAACAACTCGCAACTAAAATTGAACCAGTTTGAACAATTCAATTTAAGTGGACTCTTATGTTTCTGATTTACAGAGAGTAAGTACAATCTACCTTTATTTAATTTTTTTTTTCATCTAAAAAAGACAGTTTGTAAGACGGTTATCAAGCAATACATCACAAAACTATCAACTCAGCTTTAGAACATGATTTGTCAGAGCATAAAGATTGACTTTCTTCACTATTTATGCATATCGAATCAGAAAAAAAATTGGCTGAAAAATTTGCCTACTGATAACGATGGATATGAAAAGTATAAAGTATATATCGGCCTATCTGTTGGGCCGATGATATAAGCGAAGCAAGAATCTGAATAAGCTTCGGAAAAATTGAATTACAGCCGCCCGCAACGCAACATATTGCATAATGCTAGCCACGTTGGCAGATGTAAAAACACTACTTGTGCCTATCGGCGCTTTGCGACGTATAACTACGACGGATTTTAGCATTTCGCATGAAGAAATATTCAAACTATATCTCCACCTCATTTGTCCTCAAGCAATAATCGCTGAACATCAACAACAACAACAACAAACTTCCCCACCAAAAAATAACGTGCATCTGCAAGCAGTGCCCCAATCCCATCCGTTACAGCGACAAAAAACAGTTGTCGACCGTTTTTTGACGGTTCAGACAGCCAGTCAAGAACCAGTCAAGAACAAGAGAAACGAAAATAAAACACGCCACATGCTGCCAATCATACTCTAGTTTGCTCCTTTCAACCTACATTGTAAATGATCGAGCGAGAGAGTTTTAAAATCGGCTTCTCCGAAACTGCGGTCGCTATCGTTAGAAAAAAAATCGTCACACGAGAGAAAGAGAAAAACTTTTTTTTGTTTGACCGATCGTTTCTGCCGTTCAAATCAAACGAAAAAAAGCATGTGCATTCATTGCAGTCACATCAAATTTCGATCTCTTCTCATGCACTGGCCACAGTCACATGAACTCAAATAGAATAAACGGTTTGTGTTGTAAACAAAACAGAAGTCACCGGTTCAACGGTGTTAATACTCTCGCCTGTGCTGTGCTGTTCATGCAGTACTAGTTTAGTAAGGTTAACAGAGAGTGGAAAAAGCCTCTCACCCTCAGTTACCTGTTGGGTATATTTGAGCAGTGTTTTACAAAAATAAAGTTAGTTTATCCGCTCAAATCTTAAGCTTTAATTCCACGCTGACTGCGCGTACAGGATTTATTAGAAAAAGTCCTGGTAGCGGCACAACCTCTACACCACTATCATTGGACATGCCGTGCAGGATATCGGGCCCGATTACCGGTCTGTACATTGCCTCCCGTCCTACTTTAGCATTCATGTTCCCAATGACGACATTCACGTCACACGCTGTCGCGTCTTACCCAGTACTGTTGAACCGGTTCCCAGCTCGCCGGTGGTGCCACAACTTTGGTAGAAAGTAGCCGCCCGGTGCCCGATTTTCCATACCTTATGTCCTGTCCAACAAAGTTCCTGCAGCGCTAGGACTTCGAAGTTGTGTTGATTATGCTCATCGCAGATAATCCTGTCGCATCCTTCCCCAAGCCCCTGTCTCGCCGGGGTATCATCGTGTCAGCACTGCTTTGAGCCCAACGCTGACACAAGGTCTGACACCGGTCTGAGCAGGGTAATTAACGACTTCGATCTCACAGCTAGACAAACATAACACTTAATCGTGGCGATCGAGCAAGTTTTGCACAAGGTTTCTTCGGCTCACAAATCATCAGCACAAATATTCTATGCCATCCAACAAAATGCTACTAAACGGTGGTAATTGAGAACGACCCCATTTTATAACGTTGTCGTTTAATCACCCGCATGCGTGGCTAATTATAATCGCCAAATAGGAAAACAATATCATTGCGCAAACATTTCTCACACGGCTCATTCATAGAGGCAACGTGGTCATTGATCAGGCATCATCATGACATCAAAGTCGCTTCCTGTCGTCGCTGAAAGTAGATCGGTAGTTTCCATTCTCAGACCGCGAACGTTTTAGTAGTAAGTTCTACAGTTCCAGTAGTTGTTTACAGACACCAGATGCCAGAGACTTCAAATTTACAAGTTATTAATTTTCTATAATTAGTTGGTGGTCAGAGTTCAAACCCCAATGCTGAAACAGGTGTTGCTGGTTGTGGAGTGGAGTGATTTCCTCTTAACTCATACAATTTGCTTATATTCAATGCTATCGACACACGTGAACATTCATTGTTTCTGATTGTCTTATAAGAAACGTTTTTGTAGTGACGTGAATATAGATATGGATACAGAGTGAAAATTTCCATTTTTTTCAGCTTCGAGTTGCTTTTTATCATACATATAACGATATATCTTGTGTATTTTTTATTTTCAGTATGCTTCAGGTTAGAGTTCCGGAAGACACTAAACAGGGAATCAACGTGCAGTCACCAGTGCGACGGTATTGATCATGAGCTCGACTGTTAATTCCCAAACAGTTAAAATATATGCGCCCAATTATTATTCAAACGTACAATAATAGAAACGTATCATGGATAAATTCTTAGATAAAAATACATGCCATGTTATACACACATTAAAACTCCTTGCTTGAAATTTTAAGAAAACTTACTTTTATATTCTCATGTCTTTGACAGAAATTTTTTCAACAATCTATGCGGTTTTCCAAGGGATCTGAACTGTTAGGTGCAGTAAGATATTTGGGTGTGAAATAATTAGTATCACACCTTTAATCTCACTCCAGTTTTTAATTAGGGTCACATTCTTATCCACCAATGGGTGCTCGAAATATGGTTTAGGCTCTTCATGTCAAGAAACCAAGCGCATCGATTATGTTTTGGGGTAGTCTCGATACAATCTTTACAAGAAATCAATCAAAAGGTATCGCTTCCCGGTCCCGCTTTCCTAACGCTGTGCTTCATTGTCTCTGAACGTCTCTGTGTTTGGCTGTGTTTAAGAGAACCAGAGCTACAAACCAACGAAGAAAAGTTGCATGCTTCTTGTCCACTGTACCTACCAGTGGGCTAGCTTGAGCGCAAAGGATGTGGATTTCTTACTCTTCAATCCTTCCTCCTCGAACCCTCCCGAGACTGTTCTTCTTGATCAATTTTCTTATGTAGCCGTTTCAGTTACCCCTCGCCACAGGTTTTATATACGTGGAGCAGAGAGGAGTTTTTAGTCTACTTTCGGTCCAAAACAAAACCGAAATCCAAATCGTTAAACATTCTGAAGATTTCGAAAGACCTGACGTCATGTCACAAGGCCTTATAGCTTGTTCTTAGCTATATAGCTTTTTTTTTTTTTCTCCACATAAAGCTATATAGCTTGTTCTTAGTTATATAGCTTGTTCTTAGCTATATAGCTTGTTCTTATTGTTCTTAACCGTGTATACGCATCAGTGCCAAATGTTGAGTTTGACGATGTTGTTACCAACTCGAGGCTCTGTCAAAGGTATATAGGAGAGCGCTGTAGGATGTTTCGAGACTCTTGGCTTACCTGATGTAAAGTTTCAAGATTGTAAGTAATTCCGGTTCTTGTTGCTCGTTGGTGGCAAAAAATTAACCTATAGGTCACTGGATTGCTGTGACTATAAGACTGGGTGTGCGGTGCATTTGCAGGCCGGTGTGCGTTTGCGCGTGCATCGCGTTCGCCCGCCGTTCAGTGGCGTCTGATGCCTTTCATCGGGTGTTGGCGTTTCCCACAAGCCCAGCTGCTATTACCTTGAACAAATTAGAGTTCTCAAAGCAGGCTGCTACTATGGCCGTGAATAACTGTGGAAAATCTAGAGCTAATACATGCATAATGCAGGGACCTCGCGGAACCTGCGCAATTATTAGTCAAACCAATCGTCCTCCGTGACGTGTTGAATTGAAATCTGGATAATTTTGTTGATCGTATGGTCTAGCACCGACGACAGATCTTTCAAATATCTACCCTATCCACTATTGATGGTAGTATAGAGGACTACCATGGTTGCAACGGGTAATGGGGAATCAGGGTTCGATTCCGGAGAGGGAGCCTGAGAAATGGCTACCACATCCAAGGAAGGCAGCAGGCGCGTAAATTACCCAATCCCGGCTCGGGGAGGTGGTGACGAGAAATAACAATATAAGGCTCTTGTATGATGTCTTATGATTGGAATGAGTTGAGCAAAGGTCCTTCAACGAGGATCAAGTGAAGGGCAAGTCTGGTGCCAGCAGCCGCGGTAATTCCAGCTCCACTAGCGTATATTAAAATTGTTGCGGTTAGAACGTTCAAAGTTTATTCTTGTCCAACACGGGTGCTACATCGGATAATGATCATAGGTCACTGGATTGCTGCGACTATAAGACTGGGTGTGCGGTGCATTTGCAGGCCGGTGTGCGTTTGCGCGTGCATCGCGTTCGTCCGCCGTTCAGTGGCGTCTGATGCCTTTCATCGGGTGTTGGCGTTTCCCACAAGCCCAGCTGCCTTACCTTGAACAAATTAGAGTTCTAAAAGCAGGCTACAACTATGGCCGTGCATGGAATAATGGAATATGACCTCGGTCTCAATATTCGTTGGTTTGTAATATAGATCAAGAGGTAATGATTAACAGAAGTAGTTGGGGCATCAGTATTACGGCGCGAGAGGTGAAATTCGTAGACCGTCGTAGGATTATTGTTTGAGGTTTTAGTCACCGTATAATTTTATTCCCTTTGGATGGTTGATCTTTCTCGGTGAAATATACACACTATGTTTGCTTTAACATGACGTTTCGGCGTACTATTATTCAGCCATCGTCAGATCTAAATTTTATTTCTTCATTAGTTACACAACACGTACTACACAAATTTTTATTTTCAACTTACATGACAAAACAACATTCTTCTCCCACCAGTGTGGTTTGCTTACTGACCTTTTTTATTATTTTTTTTTTTTTATTTATTACTCATATACCTTCCCTGTGTTGGTAACTTTTAATTTTCTGTTACGGTAGGAGATATTGCTCGGATCTTACTCACTAAACCATTGTAGGCGGAGTCCATCCCCCCACATTCGCGTTGCATATTAACCGTTCTCTCGTCACCCACCCGCCGTATGTGAAACGCCTCCGCAATGGTTCTGCTCTCCTGATTCTCGATGCGTTCCAAAATTTTCGTGTTGTCAAAGTCAAAATTGTGACCATGATCCAGGTGATGCTGTACTAATCCTGTTTTTGCTTCTTTTTTCCGTATGTCATTTTTGTGTTCATTTATTCTTGTTTCCAACATACGCCCTGTTTGTCCAACATAAACTTTGCCATCATCTGTGCCACACGGAACCTCATATACGACATTTTTTGTTTTCATTTTTGGAATCGGGTCCTTAAGGCGGCTAAATACCGTGTCTTTTATCTTGCCACCCGGTTTATGCGCTAATGTTATTCCCTGCATATTTAAAATTTTTGACAATTTTTCGCTTAGCCCTGGAATGTAAGGAGCGGAGATAAATCTTTTTTCTTGATTGCTGTTTTTGTCTGCCTGAAGGGAGTTGTAGTGCTTATGTGTTCTTTTTTTAATTATTTTTCGTATAAACCATTCCGGGTACCGATTGCACAGAAGAATTTCCCTCACTGCTGTTATTGTGCACGGTCTTTGATTTGCATCTGTGAGCTTTATTGCTCGATCAACTAACGCGATCGCTGTGTTGCACTTGTGTGCAAACGGACTTTCTGAATAAAAATCTAAGTACCGTCCATTTTCCTGTTTCGGTGCCCAAATCTTTGTTACTTTTCCCTCTCTCCTGTAAACCATCATGTCTAGAAATCTAAGCTTTTGATTCTCCTCCCTCTCAATCGTGAACATTAATTTTTCATGATAAGCATTAAAAGTGGACAAGATGACGTCAATGTGTTGCTTATTGGCTATACAGAAGCAATCATCCACATATCTAGGAAGGTATATGAGTAATAAATAAAAAAAATAAAATAATAATAAAAAAGGTCAGTAAGCAAACCACACTGGTGGGAGAAGAATGTTGTTTTGTCATGTAAGTTGAAAATAAAAATTTGTGTAGTACGTGTTGTGTAACTAATGGAGAAATAAAATTTTAGATCTGACGATGGCTGAATAACAGTACGCCGAAACGTCATGTTAAAGCAAACATAGTGTGTATATTTCACCGAGAAAGATCAACCATCCAAGGGAATAAACGTCGTAGGATTAGCTAAAGCAAAAGCATTTGCCATGGATGCTTTCATTAATCAAGAACGAAAGTTAGAGGATCAAAGGCGATTAGATACCGCCCTAGTTCTAACCGTAAACTATGCCAATTAGCAATTGAGAGATGCTACATTTTGGTGCTCTTAGTAGCTTCCGGGAAACCAAAATCAGGTTCCGGGGGAAGTATGGTTGCAAAGCTGAAACTTAAAGGAATTGACGGAAGGGCACCACCAGGAGTGGAGCCTGCGGCTTAATTTGACTCAACACGGGAAACCAGGTCCGAACTTATTGAGGCAAGACAGATTAGAAGCTCTTTCTCAAAGATAAGGGTAGTGGTGCATGGCCGTTCTTAGTTCGTGGAGTGATTTGTCTGGTTAATTCCGGTAACGAACGTGACTCAATCAATTAAATAGAACGTTGTCAGTAGTCATATGACGATCCCGTTCGGTTGGACCCGGTTTCGCGGTGGTGGTCGGTCTGATCCGTGAGGTCATCGGTGCTTACGACCAACGGTGTAGTGTGACCTGATAATACGTCAACTTCTCGAGGTTGACTTCTACTTAATGGGACGCTTTGTGTTCAGCAAAACGAGATTGAGCGATAACAGGTCCGTGATGCCCTTAGATGTTCTGGGCTGCACGCGCGCTTCAATGTGAGCAGCAGCGTGTACCCTATCCCGAAAGGGACGGGAAATCACTGAAATGCTCATTTAGTCGGGATTATGGATTGAAACGGTCCATATGAACCTGGAATTTCCAGTAAGTGCTGGTCATTAGCTAGCGTTGATTACGTCCCTGCCCTTTGTACACACCGCCCGTCGCTACTACCGATGGATTATTTAGTGAGGTCTCTGGAAGTGAACATTTGTTGGTCCCTCGCGGATTGCATTTGACTCGCTGAAGTTGACCGAACTTGACGATTTAGAGGAAGTAAAAGTCGTAACAAGGTTTTTGTAGGTGAACCTGCGGAAAAATCATTACTGATGCATATCGTGCGAATCGACTGGCCATAGGACTCAAGTACGTGGGTCCACTGCGCGTGTACTTCCCGTGCGCGTCGCGTAGAAACAATCACGTCCTATCATTGAGTGTTTTGCTCTTTACTACTGTCATCGTGCGCTTGCTCTGCCTGCTTGTGCGCACGGGTGGTACGGGCCATCGTTAGTCGATCTCGGCGTATGGTAGTGGTCCCATGCGAAATCCGTTTCAGACTAGTGGTGCGAGCCGGAGGCACAGTGCGCATTTTTTTTATGTTTTGATATGTTTTGTGCTATTGTTGATATTTTGCGAAAAAAACCCCAGGCAGGAGATCACTCGGCTCGTGGATCGATGAAGACCGCAGCTAAATGCGCGTCAGAATGTGAACTGGACAGGACACATGAACACCGACTAGTTGAACGCATATTGCATATTATACACCCAGTATGATGTACACATTTTTGAGTGCCTATATTTATCGATGCAACTATACGTGTACCCTCCGCACGTATTCGTAGTGATGTTTTCCTACCTTCATTGGTGGTAAAACATTGAAGATCATTGTGTTCGCCCACAATGCCGATATGTACAACCGTTACCCAAGTGTGGCAACGTGCCGGTTGCTGCGTCTAGGTAGTACAGTACGGCAAATAATCTATAAGTAGGCCCAAATAATGTGTGACTACCCCCTGAATTTAAGCATATTAATAAGGGGAGGAAAAGAAACTAACAAAGATTCCCCGAGTAGCTGCGAGCGAAACGGGTGGAGCGTAGAGGCGATACCCGGTGCGGTGTCTGCCTGGTTCCGTGTACTGGAAATTTTGTCATCTGCCATAATCATAATCAGTCCCGATTCAAGTTCAACTTGAACGTGGCTTTTACTCCCATAGAGGGTGATAGGCCCGTAGAACGGCGCTGATGTTGGAAAATTTTTCCATGGAGTCGTGTTGCTCGATGGTGCAGCACCAAGTGGGAGGTAAACTCCTAAAGCTAAATATCACCACAAGACTGATAGCGAACAAGTACCGTGAGGGAAAGTTGAAAAGCACTCTGAATAGAGAGTCAAAAAGTACGTGAACCTGCCTAGGGCTCAAGCCCGTTGAACTCGATTATCCGAGGCGGAGATATTCACCTGTGGCTGGGCCGGGCCCACCCGGTTCGCCCCGGGGCATTTATCTCCTACCACAAGAGGACATTGCGATCCATTACAAACAGCTTGTAGCCCCCGTGGCAGCAAATCGGGTCCGACAGGTTGCCCCTAGGTGCTGGTTGTTAGTTCCACCGTAGCGACGTTCAGTTCTGAAGGCCTACGTCGCGAGCCGGAGCCTAACGCACGTGGTGTGCAGTCAGACACGTGATGGACCCTACGCGTGACACCGTGCTGTATGCCTTTTTGCATAATCCAATAACACCGCCCTGCATGCTTTCATGCATACACACTCCGGTTTTTGGTTATGGCGGACTGTCGATCGGCAATGAGCAAATCGAGGTACCTTCGGGACCCGTCTTGAAACACGGACCAAGAAGTCTATCTTGCGCGCAAGCCAATGGTGAGCCGCGTGCCCCTCCCGGGTGCGCTGGTGTTTTTATGAACAACCAAAGGCGTAAAAAACATAACTCACTCGTTGTGCGGGTCGACGGACGAGACTACCTGCTCGTCCCTCCATCCCCGGGTGTTATAAACGGCATGCAGTTGGCGGGAGACACGTGTTCGCGCGCGCCTTCCCGCCACCGTGCCATAACATACCGCGAGTGTGCAGGATGTGACCCGAAAGATGGTGAACTATGCCTGATCAGGTTGAAGTCAGGGGAAACCCTGATGGAAGACCGAAGCAGTTCTGACGTGCAAATCGATTGTCAGAATTGGGCATAGGGCCGAAAGAACAATCGAACCATCTAGTAGCTGGTTCCCTCCGAAGTTTCCCTCAGGATAGCTGGAGCACGCAACGTTTCGGATCCTATTCTTATCTGGTAAAGCGAATGATTAGAGGCCCAAGGATTCTCAAACTATAAATGGGTACGTACATTCTTGGTTGATGTTGTTGCGCGAACACGACGAGCGCACCTCTAGCGGACGCGTCCACTCAGTTGACGTAAAAGATATCGGTGTGCTTAGTGGGCCAAGTTTTGGTAAGCAGAACTGGTGCTGTGGGATGAACCAAACGTAATGTTACGGCGCCTAAATAAACGACGCATCATAGATACCATGAAAGGTGTTGATTGCTACAGACAGCAGGACGGTGGACATGGAAGTTTTCATCCGCTAAGGAGTGTGTAACAACTCACCTGCCGAAGCAATTAGCCCTTAAAATGGATGGCGCTTAAGTCGTTTGCCTATACATTACCGCTGACGTACAAGCGGTGCCGGTGGGCGCTCGCTCGTCCCCGTCACTTTGAGACGTCAGTGAGTAGAAGGGTCTGGTGGTGCGCGTCGAAGGCCACTAGCACAGATCTTGGTGGTAGTAGCAAATATTCGAATGAGATCTTGGATGACTGAAGTGGAGGAGGGTTTCGTGTTAACAGCAGTTGAACACGAGTTAGCCAATCCTAAGCTCTATGGGAAACCTGATATATATTAGGCATTTAATCAAATACACACATGCGGTGATGCAACATCCACTAGTATATATTGAGCGGGCGAAAGGGAACCCGGTTACAATTCCGGGGCCTGTTGAGTATACGTTTGCATTGGCGTGCACACCGGGAACGGTAGCGCCTTTGAAATCATGGCAACATGAATCCTTTCCTTCGAGACGCCAACAAGAGGTATCGGAAGAGTTTTCTTTCCTGTTTAACAGTCATACTAGCCATGGAAGTCTTTCATAGAGAGATATGGTTGGACAGGCTGGTAGAGCATGGCATCAAGTTGCTGTGTCGATATTCCCTTCTTGGACCTTGAAAATCGAAGACTGGGGCACGCAAACTCTCAACAGATTGTACTCTAGTCAATAGATTAATGTAGGTAAGGGAAGTCGGCAAATTAGATCCGTAACTTCGGGATAAGGATTGGCTCTGAAGACTGAGGAGGCTGGGCACCCCCGGCCGTCCAGGTGTGGCCGTGTGCATTCGTGTATGCGTGCCCGCTATGGTTCCGGCTTGGGCTGCAGTCATCAATAAACAGTCAATTCGGAACTGGCACGGCTGAGGGAATCCGACTGTCTAATTAAAACATAGCATTGTGAAGGCCTTCGCAGGTGTTGACACAATGTGATTTCTGCCCAGTGCTCTGAATGTCAACGTGAAGAATTTCAAGCAAGCGCGGGTAAACGGCGGGTGTAACTATGACTCTCTTAAGGTAGCCAAATGCCTCGTCATTTAATTAGTGACGCGCATGAATGGATTAACGAAATCCCTCTGTCCCTATCTACTATCTAGCGAAACCACAGCCAAGGGAACGGGCTTGGAAACACTAGCGTGGAAAGAAGACCCTGTTGAGCTTGACTCTAGTCTGGCATTGTAAGGTGATATAAGAGGTGCAGAATGGGTGAGAGCCGAGGTAAAATATTATCTCTCCGGCGTCAATGAGATACCACTACTCTAACGGTTGTCTTACTTACATGATTAGATGTAACAAGTGCTGGGGTTATTACCACCGGTCGGCATAAGGTTTCCTGTTCAACGTTCAGTCATGTCGTCATTTCTGGCTATAATGTAGAAGACGGAGCCTGCCGAGCCTCACCGTTCCATGTCCTAGCGGGAGATTCGAAACGGGCTCGGCATCTGGCGTGCGTGGCTTTGTTGCTGGGTATGGCGGTGTGTCGGTTCCCGGTAGTAGAACCCTGCTCATGAGCGGTAAGGCCGCAGCTCAACTTTCATACAGTACGCCAATGTCTGTAAGACATCTGAATACTCCAAGTCATAGACAGTGCCAGGTGCAGAGTTTGACTGGGGCGATACTTCTCCAAAACAATAACGGAGGTGTCCAAAGGTCAGCTCAGTGTGGACAGAAACCACATGCTGAGCATAAGGACAAATGCTGGCTTGATCTCGATGTTCAGTACATATTGAGACAGCGAAAGCTAGGCCTCACGATCCTTTTGGTTTAAAAAGTTTTAAGCAAGAGGTGTCAGAAAAGTTACCACAGGGATAACTGGCTGCCAAGCGTTCATAGCGACGTGGCTTTTTGATCATTCGATTTCGGCTCTTCCTATCATTGTGAAGCAAAATTCACAAAGCGTAGGATTGTTCACCCTTTCAAGGGAACGTGAGGTGGGCTTAGACCGTCGTAAGACAGGTTAGTTTTACCCTACTGGTGTATGCGTAGCCGCTGTCTTAACAGAACTCCTGTGCAGTACGAGAGAAACCACAGGTGCGAACCAATGGCACAATACTAGTTCGACCGGACAATGGTATAACGCTACGTTCGTTGGATTATGCCTGAACGCCTCTCCTCCTATAGGTGGTCGTTGATCATGTGGCCTAGAAACCTACAAGATCTGCTAGTGTGATTACCACGTTGGCATCTTATTGCTGCTCTCATCAGACAGAGCCCTTGCGCGGCGCCATACGACTAGTGTCTGAGATACTGGAACGTCGGTGGCGCTGCTAAGCATCAATATATGATTTCGATACCTGAGACCCCCTACAAACGATAGGTTTACAGGCTGGGAGTTGCGAGTTGCAGAGAGGTGTATGTTTCGATCCTATCAGACTACCCTTGAGTGCTGCAGCTGTGTCTAAATACACACAAACAGCTGCAGCATCGTTTACCGAAGTCTGTTCAACCGAACCGACTGGCAAACGTGCGAGGGGCTCTCCGGGGGAAACGGCCCCCAGGACGCAACGAAGGCGGTTGTTCGGTGACAGCCATGAAGCTGGCTCGTCGGTCCAGCCGAGCAAAGAACCAGCAAACGGCGAACCGGCAAACGGCGTAGCCACGGATTGGACCACCGTGGTGAATAAGAAGCGGCAGAAGCGGGAACGACGCGCGAAGCGCGGCGACCGCAATAAGAAGCCGCAAGGGGCGAGTAGGCGGAGCAAGGGTGACGCCCTCATCTTCAAGACCGATGCGTCTAAGTACGCCGAAGTCTTGAAGGCCATGAGAGGCGAACCCAAGCTCAAAGACCTCGGCACGGACGTCAGGACAATTCGTCGGTCACGCACCGGCGAGATAATCCTCGAACTCCGCAAAGAGGCGAAGGGCAAGGGCTGTGCCTATAAAAAGACGGCCCAGGAAGTGCTAGGCGAGGAGGTTCAAATCCGAGCCCTCACTCCTGAAGTGACTCTCCAGCTTAAAAACCTGGACGAGATCACCGAAGGGTGTGACATAGCACAAGCCCTCGAACGTGAGTGTGGAGTGGTAGTGACCGCAGAGGCAGTTCGTCTCCGGAGGGGCCCGGCCGGCACCCAGGTTGCTACCATAAAGCTTCCACTAACGGAGGGTAACAAGGCCCTGAAGAAGGCCACGTTGAAGGTGGGTTGGTCGGTCTGCCCTCTGGGCACCTTCCAACAGCCTGACGTTTGCTTCAGGTGCTTTGAGCGGGGGCATAAATCCTGGTCGTGCAAAGGGCCCGACAGGTCCAATTTATGCCGCCGCTGCGGTGGCGCAGGCCACAAGGCACGGGACTGCGGTGCACCTCCCAAGTGTCTGGTATGTACCGGTAAACGGGACGCCAAACACGCAATGGGAGGCCCCAAGTGTCCGGCTGCACGGCCGGCTACTAAGCCGCAGGCCTGAAGGTGATACAGTTAAACCTGAACCACTGCTATGCGGCGCAGCAGCTGCTACACCAAGCGGCTGCTGAGTCGTTGTCGGACGTGGCCATCGTCTCGGACCCATACCGTATCCCAACCGGAAACGGTAACTGGGTATCGGACAAGTCTGGGAAGACGGCCATTTGCACGACAGGCAGGTCCCCGGTTCAGGAGATTGTGTCGACCTCCAGAGAGGGGTACGTTATTGCCAAAGTGGATGGACTATTCTACTGCAGTTGCTATGCTCCGCCAAGTTGGTCTACCGAAACGTTCGCGCAGATGGTCGATCAAGCAACCGTGGAACTGACGGGCCTATGGCCGTTGGTGGTTGCGGGTGACTTCCACGCTTGGGCTGTCGAGTGGGGGAGTCGCTGTACAAACCAGAGGGGCCAGGTCTTGTTGGAAGCTTTGGCAAAGCTCAACTTAGACTTGGCTAACGATGGTACAAAGTGCACCTACAGTAGAAACGGTGCCGAATCGATTATCGATGTGACGTTCTGCAGCCCGGGACTGATCACGAACTGGAGGGTAGATGACAGCTACACGAATAGCGATCACCAATCGATCCGCTATGAGGTAGGCGTGCGGAAGCAAGCAGCGAGTAGGGCCAATATTCCATCCTTCTACGGCTGGAAAACACTGCATTTCGATGCAGATGTTTTTGGGCAGGCAATTAGATGGAAGCACGAAGGGGGTGAACTGCTCCCGGATGTGGACCACCTAAATTCGATGCTGTCATGGGCGTGCGACGCCACGATGCCTAGGTCTCGTCCGCCTAGAGAGGGTAGGCCACCGACATACTGGTGGAGCGATACGATAGCAGGCCTGCGCAATGCATGCCTCCGTGCAAGACGGAGGATGCAGCGCGCACGTTCCGACGAGCAAAGAGCGGAACGCGGTGTCGCATTCAGATCCGCTAAGGCAACGCTTAAGAGCGAAATCAGAGCCAGCAAACGAGCCTGTTTCGAACGACTCTGCGCCAGTGCCAATTCTAACCCGTGGGGTGACGCCTACAGGATCGTTATGACCAAGACTAGAGGTGCGCTAGCCCCGGCCGAACAATCACCAGCGATGCTAGAAACGATCATTCAGGGCCTCTTCCCAAGCCACGAACCAAGTCCCTGGCCTCCGGCTGACGAGTCACCACCTACCGTGAGTGACGGCAGCCGTGCAGAGGCTGACGATGCGGTAAGGGTGACGGAAGATGAATTGATCGAGATCGCAAACTCCCTGAAGGTAGGCAAGGCTCCGGGACCAGACGGAATCCCGAATTTGGCCATCAAGACGGCCATCAAAGAAGCCCCCGGGTTGTTCAGGGCGGTCATACAGAAATGCCTTGACGACTGCCTCTTCCCGGACGTGTGGAAGCGCCAGAGGCTGGTGCTGTTGCCGAAGGTTGGGAAACCACCAGGTGACCCATCGGCATACAGACCAATCTGCCTGCTGGACACGGCGGGCAAGGTGCTTGAGAGGGTAATCCTCAATAGACTGGTGAAATATACAGAAAGTGAAAACGGTCTATCAAGCAACCAGTTCGGTTTTCGAAAAGGTAGGTCCACGGTGGATGCAATTCTCTCCGTCACCAGAACGGCTGAGGTTGCAATCCAACGCAAGAGGAGGGGCATTCGTTACTGCGCGATCGTCACGCTTGACGTGAAGAACGCGTTTAACAGTGCCAGCTGGGACTCCATAGCCTTAGCGCTACAGAGTCTCAGAGTGCCGACGTCGCTGTACGAAATTCTAGGCAACTACTTTCAGAATCGAGTGCTAGTGTATAACACAAACGAGGGTCAGAAAAGCGTTCCGGTTACCGCAGGTGTACCGCAAGGTTCCATCCTGGGTCCGGTACTGTGGAACGCTATGTATGACGGCGTGTTAAAACTAACACTCCCTCCAGGGGTGATGATCGTGGGCTTCGCCGATGACATAACTCTTGAGGTCTATGGCGAGTCTATTAGAGAGGTAGAGTTAAAGGCCGCGCTATCAATACGCGTAGTGGAAGACTGGATGCACTCCAGGAAACTGGAGCTAGCGCACCATAAGACTGAAGTTATTGTTGTAAATAACAGAAAGTCTGAGCAGGAGGCATCGATCAGTGCCGGTACATGCACTATCGCCTCAAAACGCTCGTTGAAGCTTCTGGGGGTTATGATCGACGACAAGCTCACGTTCGGGAGCCACGTCGATTACACCTGCAAGAAAGCTTCCATGGCTGTGGCAGCGCTGTCTCGCATGATGGCAAACAGCTCAGCGGTTCGTAGCAGCAGGCGCAAAGTCCTTGCTAGCGTGACCACGTCCATACTCAGGTATGGAGGACCAGTGTGGTCCAAGGTATTGAGTACCTCGTGCCATCGCGGCAAACTCGAGAGTACGTACAGGCTAATGTGCCTAAGGGTCGCGTGCGCATACCGAACAGTGTCGTACGAGGCGGTTTGCGTCCTGGCTGGCATGATGCCCATCAGCATCATCGTCAAAGAGGATGTAGAATGCTTCGACCAACGCGACACGAGGGGTATTCGCAACACCATACGGTCATCCTCAATGGCCAGGTGGCAGCGGGAGTGGTCCAACACTACAAAGGGTAGATGGACACACCGACTCATTCCAGAGTTAGCAGGCTGGATTAATAGGCACCATGGGGAAGTAACCTTCCATCTGACACAGATCCTGTCAGGTCATGGCTGCTTTAGGCAGTACCTGCATAGGTTCGGGTACGCCGAGTCCCCTATGTGCCCCGCTTGTACGGGTGCGGAAGAAAGCGCAGAGCATGTGTTCTTCACATGTCCGCGCTTCGAGCGGGTACGGTACGAAATGCTGGCAATAAGTGGGATGGACACCACGCCAGAGAATATAGTGCGTAGGATGTGCGAAAATAGGGAAATCTGGGATGCGGTCATCACGGCAGCATCACAGATCGTTAGTATTTTGCAGGGCACCAATCGACGGGAAACCATCGACGTGCCCCAGTTAGTTAACGGTTAACTAACTGGCCTGTATAGGCTGCTCTGCTACCCATAGAGGTAAGTGCGAAAAGCACGATGGGCCCTCTCCCCGAAGTAATGCCTAACGGCGGTCCCGGGGAGACAAAGGGCTTTAGCTGTTCAGCTTAGGTTGCTCCGCATGGGTAAAAGCAGACTACCCTTTTGGCCGAACTGCAGGCCACCACGGGTCGACGCCTGGCGACCGTCGAGGCCATGCACGCGCTGTGTGACCACCGATGGGTGTGTGATAGTATCGATTAGTCCCGGACCGGCAGCGGGAGCTTGCCTAGGGAGTGGTGGGGTTTCGGGCATTGGGCAGTCGATTCCCCGTAGAAGCCACGGCCACCAGTAAGCAGCTTCGACGGAGCGTGTAGTGCCGCTCCCATTACCCAAATGCACTAACCTGCCTATTGTGGCTGATACCAGTAAGGTCCCAATTATGGTGTACTGGTCGCTGTGTTTCAGGTTTTTGAGAGGGAATACGATTTTATACCACGACGTTGGGCTGGCACCTGCACCGAGCTCCCTTAGTAAAGTCGTGTGACAACGGCATGAAACGGCGAGGTGGCATACGGCCGCAGGGGTCTCCGTTCCGTAAAACCTGGCAGGCCTTCCAGTACGTTCCGCCGTCATTGCCTGATGGGAATCAGGCAGGAGTGGGATCAGATGCCCTTTCCTGACTTACGCCGGTCGCAAGGCGTCATAGTTGCACATGAGGGGCTATGACGACCTTCACTAGCCATGACCTGACTGCTCCGGCATAGTCCACCATGGGACCATATAGGCGACCACTCCACCATGACCAAGAATAACGGCTGGAAGGGGGACCCTTTTAACCAAAATGTTTTCCTTTAAAGTTGACGAAGAGGCGAAGGTAATGGATGGGGCGGACGGGTTAGTAAACCCGTTTGCCAGGCGGGGCATCGCCCGGTCTCCACCGAGACTGGCGGATGCCGATAAAGGCGGCGCACAGGTTGGTACACCCTTTGCGACACCGACAGGGGAGTTCCGAGTTGGGGCAAAGGCGGGCACGCCTAAGCCAGCACCAACCGGAACGGCGAAGACCGGCGGCAAGGTGGAAACACCTAAAACTGGGGTGGTGGAAACATCAAGGAGGCAAGGTGGAAACACCAAGGAGCGGGAACAGATATCTGGGGCTATGCTACTCTCTGCGGTAGAAAACCACATGAACAAGTTCCCGAGCGTGGAGACGGTGTTCGTACAACTTGATGAAATACTCAAGTTTACGGACGAACGTAGCAACATATCAAAAGACTTGAAGCAATGTCTTCTGTTGCTACGTATGAACATTTGCAGCGCAAAATTCGAGCTTTCGCAAGCCCTCAAACGGGCTAACGATGCTGAAAGCAAGGCACTCGCGCTAGAGGCAAGGCTTAACCAGCCTAAAAAAGGGAGTGCTGCAGCTGTGTCTAAATACACACAAACAGCGGCAGCATCGTTTGCCGAAGTCTGTTCAACTGAACCGACTGGCAAACGTGCGAGAGGATCTCCGGGGGAATCGGCCCCAAGGACGCAATGAAGGCGGTTGTTCGGTGACAGCCAGGAAGCTGGCCCGTCGTCCAGCCGAGCAAAGAACCGGCAAACGGCGAAGCCACGGATTGGACCAGCGTGGTGAACAAAAAGCGGCAGAATCGGGAACGACGCGCGAAGCGCGGCGACCGCAATAAGAAGCCGCAAGGGCCGAATAGGCGGAGCAAGGGTGACCCGCTCATTTTCAAGACGGATGCGTCTAAGTACGCTGAAGTCTTGAAGGCCATGAGAGGCGAATCTAAGCTCAAAGACCTCGGCGCGGATGTCAGGTCAATTCGTCGGTCACGCACCGGCGAGATGATCCTCGAACTCCGCAAAGAGGCGAAGGGCAAGGGCTGTGCCAATAAAAAGACGGCCCAGGAAGTGCTAGGCAAGGAGGTTCAAATCCGAGCCCTCACTCCTGAAGTGACTCTCCAGCTTAAAAACCTGCACGAGATCACCGAAGAGTGTGATATAGCACAAGCTTTCGAGCGAGAGTGTGGAGTGATAGTGACCGCAGAGGCAGTTCGTCTCCGCAGGGGCCCGGCCGGCTCCCAGGTTGCTACCAGAAAGCTCCCACTAGCGGAGGGTAACAAGGCCCTGAAGAAGGCCACGTTGAAGGTAGGTTGGTCGGTCTGCCCTCTGGGCACCTTCCAACAGCCTGACGTTTGCTTCAGTTGCTTTGAGCGGGGGCATAAATCCTGGTCGTGCAAAGGACCCGACAGGTCCAATTTATGCCGCCGCTGTGGTGGCACAGGCCACAAGGCACGGGACTGCGGTGCAACTCCCAAGTGTCTGGTATGCACCGGTAAACGGGGTAAACAGTGCTGGTGCATGCACTATCGCATCAAAATGCTCGCTGAAGCTTCTGGGGGTTATGATCGACGACAAGCTCACGTTCGGGAGCCACGTTGAGTATACCTGCAGGAAAACTTCCATGGCTGTGGCAGCGCTATCTCGCATGATGACAAACAGCTCGGCGGTCCGTAGCAGCAGGCGCAAAGTCCTTGCTAGCGTGACCACGTCCATACTCAGGTATGGAGGACCAGTGTGGTCCAAGGTGTTGAGTACCTCCTGCCATCGCGGCAAACTCGAGAATACGTACAGGCTAATGTGCCTAAGGGTCGCGTGCGCATACTGAACAGTGTCGTACGAGGTGGTTTGCGTCCTGGCTGGCATGATGCCCATCAGCATCATCGTCAAAGAGGATGTAGAGTGCTTCGACCAACGCGACACGAGGGGTATACGCAACACCATACGGTCATCTTCAATGGTCAGGTGGCAGCGGGAGTGGTCCAACACTACAAAAGGTAGATGGACACACCGACTCATTCCAGAGTTAGCATGCTGGATTAATAGGCGCCATGGGGAAGTAACCTTCCATCTGACACATATCCTGTCAGGCCATGGCTGCTTCAGGCAGTACCTGCATAGATTCGGGTACGCCGAGTCCCCTATGTGCCCCGCTTGTACGGATGCGGAAGAAAACGCGGAGCATGTGTTCTTCACATGTCCGCGTTTCGAGCGGATACGGTACGAAATGCTGGCAATAAGTGGGATGGACACCACGCCAGAGAACATCGTGCGTAGGATGTGCGAAAATAGGGATATCTGGGATGCGGTCATCACGGCCGCATCACAGATCGTTAGTATTTTCGATCGATTTGCCCCAGTTAGCTAATGGTTAACTAACTGGCCTGTATAGGCTGCTCTGCTACCCATAGAGGTAAGTGCGAAAAGCACGACGGGCCCTCTCCCTGAAGTAATGCCTAACGGCGGTCCCGGGGAGACCAAGGGCTTTAGCTGTTCAGCTTAAGGTTGCTCAGCATGGGTAAAAGCAGACATACACCACAGTCCGGGTGTTTTGATACTCAGCACGCGATGATGACGGTTGATCATGCCAAGCACTGTATACGGGATGGTACACTACGTGCCGGCTACGTGACATTATCATTCATCGCACCCGAGACATACACCACAGTCCGGGTGTTTGCATACTCAGCTACATGCAATGATGACGATCGATCATGCCAAGCACTGTATACGGGTTGGTTCACTATGTGCCGTCTACGTGACATTAATTGTATGCCCGCGACGATGACGATCGATTATGCCAAGCACGGTGTACGGGAAGATACACTACGTGCCGGTGTTTTGTCTTCCCAGGTGTGCGCAATAAACTGTCGAACTCTGTAATTATTATACATTTTCGTATTTATAGGTGGGTGTCTGAGCCTAAGTGTACAAAATTCATATATAATATTAGTTACTTAGAAATTAATATCAAATTTGAATTTAATTAAACTAAATCCTAATCTAAACCTAACGCCAAATTCTTAAATTTATCCTAATTACTTACGCTACAGTATAACTAAAACTAGTTAAATTAATCACCCTAAAGATACGATACTATTACAATGAAACACATCTAAAATTCATCCACTGATAAGAGAACGAGAGTATGAACGCGTTGTCACACGAAGATCGATAGATAGGTGATAGATTATAAATGATAGAATGTAAGGACAGTACCGAATAAACCTCAAAAGAAGACGGATCAAATTTTTGCACTCTACAAGGCCTGTGCGTTTCTTTTTACTTGATATCGCCAATCTGAATTTGACGGGAAGAAGGCCATATTATTCCGTGGTGTTTGAACCGCTGGTGTGAAAGACCAGTCTGAAGCCTTTCTGGGCCGTGTCTCCGTATACGGAAGAAAATCCTCCGAATCCTAGCCAGCAGATTGGCAAGCCCCAACACTAAGGTTGATATCGTTGGTAGTGCAGCGTATGGGCACTGTACACTCGAGAGGGAAGTGTATGAATGTTATACGGCTACCACGTTACAAATGTAGCGGCAGTAGAATGTATTATGACCCCAACCGAGAATGCCGACCCACAAATGTGTGTGGTAAGCGCGCAAAGTGGGAATCTTTTGACGAGTGTTATGCTTCCGATATACGGGAACGGATAGACTGCGTTTGGTTCTCGCTGATGTCCTCATTCCACGTATATCGGATGGAATGCGAAAGAGGTTGAACGATACGATGGAAAAGCATTGCGGTGAGGTTGTACGGAGCGATATACACAATAAACAATAATATCGCACGCTAGCCTGGGGGCTAATGCGGTCTCGATCAACTAGATTAGTCAAGAGAATACGTTATCGATATTGTTTTCTGCACATT
>NC_073694.1:105741944-105749444 GCF_029784165.1 Wyeomyia smithii
GCCAAGATATTATGGACTGGCATATTGGGTTGTCTCCCTCGGGCCTTGAGAGTATCGTGCGGGTCTGATCGCTATTTCCGGATCCGGGGTCTTAACGTGTTCTTGTCGTTAGGTTGGATGTAGGCGGAAGGGGGTAGGACTAAACTGGGGCGTGGATGGATTTCAGGAAAACGTATATAAGGGACATGTAGGATAGGTCACGGCTCGCCAAGACATCACGAACAGGAACAGCCGACTGCCTACCTTCGGCCTGCAGGGAAGCTATTAATTAAGACCTGGCGTCACGGTGTACAGGGCATGACCAAACAACGTGCTCTATGTCGTGATAACCTTCACCACAGGCACAGACACCACTCTCTCCGAGCCCAACACGACGGAGATGCGCGTCAAATCTATAGTGATTGGACATAAGCCGGGACATCACGCAAATGAAATCCCGACCTACATCCAACCCCTTGAACCACGGGTTCGTCGACACCTTGGGGATTATGGAATGTAACCACCTTCCCAGTTCCCCTCTGGTCCAAGCATTTTGCCAACTGATGATCGTATTCTGACGTACAAATGAGAAAAATTCATTAAAGGCAATTGGTCTTTCATAAATTCCACCGTTTGTTGCGCCCACCTTAGCCAAAGAGTCCGCTTTCTCATTACCCGGTATCGAGCAGTGAGAAGGGACCCACGCTAAGGTAATCTGATACGATTTTTTGGATAAAGCACTCAGATGTTCCCGTATTTTCCCCAGGAAATACGGAGAGTGCTTAACATCTTTCATCGATCGGAGAGCCTCAATGGAACTGAGACTGTCCGTAAAGATGAAATAATGGTCCTTTGGCATTTTTTCGATAATCCCTAGGGTGTACTGAATTGCAGCTAATTCTGCGACGTAAACAGAAGCACATCGAGTTTATGGGAGACGGTTAAATTGTTATTGAAAATACCGAAGCCAGTGGACCCATCAAGAAGTGATCCGTCAGTGTAGAACATATTGTTGCAGTTGATGTTTCGATATTTATTGGAAAAATTTTTGGGGATCTACTGCACGCGTAAATGATCCGGGATTCCACGAGTTTCTTCTATCATGGATGTATCGAAAAACACAGTAGAATCAGAAGTATTTGATAAGTCGACACGATTTGGAATATTCGAAGAAGGGTTCATATTTTGGGACGTGTGATGGAAATACAATGTCATAAAACGGGTTTGAGAATTAAGTTCGATTAACCTTTCAAAATTTTCAATCACGGGACGGTTCAAGACCTCACATTTGATAAGAATACGAGAAGACAGGCTCCAGAAGCGGTTTTTCAGTGGTAGTACTCCAGCTAAGACCTCCAAACTCATCGTATGGGTCGACTGCATGCAACCTAAGGCGATACGCAAACAACGATATTGTATTCGCTCCAGTTTGATCAGATGTGTGTTTGCTGCGGAGCGGAAGCAGAAACACCCGTTGTTGCAGAGCAAACAAAGAGACAGTATTTCCAGTTTTTTAACTCGATTTATTTCAAGCGGAGTTAAAAAATCCCTTAAATTAAAAGGAAAATGTTTGATTATAATTTGGATTTTAGTAAAATAATCTTAAGAACTAGGTTTAACATTTTTTGTAATTTCCTTATTTTCAAATTATTGATTTTTATAGTGATATAGATTCTACATGCTCTTAGCATGGGAAGTAAGTTGGAGCGATCAAAGCACGTGGGGGCGTATAAGCGATTCATCTTAGGTGTAGGTAATGTTGAACTTAAATTGTAGATTCTCATGCAATCTCTCATGCTATTTTCATGCAGATTCCACTTACGTTTAGTGCTCATTTATAGTATTGAACCTCCGTTTTTAATCTGCACTAGGTGATGCTGTTATAATAGATATAAGTTTTAGGTTAGAATCTAAGTCACAATAATTAGCCACGTAAATTTACCGTTTTAAATATTGACAATTGTGTTCGAAATAATCACTGGGCTTATTATTAAATTTTAGGTATTTTATAATAATTATAAATTTAACTTTAGTAGAACTATAAATATAATAATCACCACTTTCGCTAAGCCACTGGTTCAGTCTGCTGCTACTCCTGAAGTGGCGATCTACATTCAACATAGTGTTTTATCGTTGATCGTAGATCGTTTCCGATCGGTATCGCGGATGATGGATAAAGCGTCGCTTCAATAGGCCTATTGTGAATTGGTAGCACCAGGGGAACTCGCTGAATGTTGGTTCGTCACAGACAGGGTGACATTCCCCCCCAGTACGTCGTGGCCTTGGTCCGACTTACTCGAACTGGAACCGACGTCCAGTATTGCGATGTTCACTGCAGGTCTCTCCAATCTTCCTTGGGATGTTTGCAATGTTACTCGCCGTACTTGTCGATCCTTAGAACGGACGATCTCTATAACTCGTCCCTTCGGCCAACAATTCCTTGGAAGGCGGTTGTCTACGATGACGGCAACATCGCCTACCTGTATTGGTCGCGTCTGTTGAAACCACTTTGATCTTCGCGTGAGTGTTGGCAAATACTCCGTGATAAAACGTCTCCAGATTTCATCTGCGTAGGCTTGCGACGCCTTCCACGAGTTGTTTAACAAAACTGTATTGTTATTAAATGCGATCGGGGGTTTGGCACCATTGGAAGACCCTAGGATGAAGTGATTCGGTGTTAGGGGAAACGAAGAATCTGCGTCTATCGGTACGTCCGTAAGCGGTCTTGAATTAATTATCATTTCGACTTCAGACAGCATGTTTCTTAGTAGCTCATCAGTCGGAAGTTGCCTTGGCTTTATTTGGTCCAGGATCTTTTTAACCGATTGGATTAATCGCTCCCAGCTTCCCCCAAAGTGTGGAGCAGCGGGGGGGTTATACGTCCATTTGGTATTCGGACTTACAAAGTGCTCCATCATTTTATTTTGGTCCACTTTTTGCAGCTCGTCTCGTAGAATACGTCCTGCCCCAATAAAATTTGTACCGCGATCACTGAAGATTTCAATTGGTGCCCCTCTCCTGGCCACAAAATTTCTTAGGGCTAGGATACACGAGTCGGTGGAAAGAGAATGTGCGATTTCGATGTGAATAGCTCTAACTGTTAAACAGGTCATTAGAACACCCCAACGTTTCTCTGTTCTTCTTCCGACTACTACTGACATTGGTCCAAAATAGTCTACACCAGTATACGAAAACGGACGAGTGAATGCAGCCATTCGCGCCACCGGAAGCTCCGCCATCATAGGAGGTGTTGGTTTAGCTCTTTGTATCTTGCACATTTGGCAATTGTATCTGACACGTTTGCATGCTGCGCGAAGCTGCGGAATATGAAATTTGAGACGAATTTCATTTATCACTGTCTCATGATTTAGGTGTTTATATTCACAGTGGTAATCAGCTATTATTAGGTCTGTCAAATAGTGCCGTTTGGGTAGTAAGATAGGATATTTGACCGAATCTGCAATAAACTGGCACGATTTAATGCGGCTGTTCATCCTTAAGACTCCAGCATGGTCAACGAACGGACTTAATTTGTAGAGCTTACTGGATTTTGCCAATATACTTTTAGTTTCTGGTGCGTTGCGGTTGATTAAAAGGTTATATTCTTCGGAGAAAGCTTCCTTTTGCACCTGACGGTATATACACCATTCTGACTGCTGTAATTCTTCCTGGGTGAACGGTATAGCACTTGGTGGGGAACGAACTTTTCTGCGTCGATAGGACAGATACCGTAATACATATGCCACAGCTCTGTGAAGGCGCTTCCATCTAGAAAATCGCTCGAAACGTATTATGGGTATGTACTCATAATGGTGAAGCACATTTGATAAAATCTCTTCATCGGTTGTTCCAACATTCTCCTTATTCACCGGCCATTGATTTTTTGGTTCTTTGAGAAAATCAGGCCCGGTGAACCAACGACCGGATGCGGTAAGGTCGGGTATTTTCTGCCACTTTGTGCCTTCATCCGCTGGATTTAAGCGTGTTGAAATCCAATTCCACTCGGCTGGCTCAGTGGCTTCTAATATTTCACCAACCCTGTGTGCAACATATGTAGAATATCGTCGGTGGTCGGATATGATCCAGCAAATAACGTCCCGAGAATCCGTCCAGAAGTATCTCTCAGATATCTTCACGCGGTGCACTGCGGCAATGCTAGCAGCCATGCGTGTTCCGATCACAGCGGCTTGCAGCTCAAGACGCGGAACCGACACATATTTCAAGGGGGCAACTCTAGATTTCGCTCCTACTAGGGCACATTCTATTGTACCCGCCTGCTCGAATCTCAGATATGCCACGGCGACCAGTCCGGCCCGTCCTGCATCGACGAAAATATGCAATTGAGCAACGGTATCCTCTGCTGCTGTCGTAGTTTGTCGATAGCAACGGGGAATGCTTAGCCTCTCAGCTTGCGGCAAAACTTTTAACCACTCCATCCATTTGTCTGCCAGCCCTGGCGGTATTTTTGCGTCCCAATCTGTTTTTGCACGCCACACCTCTTGAAGAAGAATTTTAAGGAACATTAAGAAACCAGCCATCAATCCCAAGGGATCGTAAATCCTCATGAGTGTTTTTAAGAGTTCGCGCTTTGTCGGAGTCTTCTGTCCGCTAAGTAGTTCTCTATCATGTTTTGGTGAAAGTTTGAACGTAAACGTATCCGACGAAATACTCCACCACATGCCCAAGACTTTTTCCGTTGCCATTTCGGAGCTGAGATTTAAATCTTTCTCGACAGCGCCTGCCTCGCTGACCGTTTCTAGCAGCTTATTTGAATTAGATAGCCAATTATGGAGCTCAAAACCTCCTTGTGCGTGGATAAACCGTACGTCTGAGGCCAGTTGTATAGCTTCGTCTTCGTTCTCTTCACTAGTCAGAAGATCATCAACGTAGTGATCTTTCTGTATACAAGCTACGGCTCGTGGAAACTGTTGCTGGAAACGTGCAGCATTGGTGTTTTTCACAAATTGAGCGCAACTAGGCGAGCATGTGGCTCCGAAGGTCATCACCTTCATAATGTACACATCAGGAGACCTCCTTGAATCCCCATCTCTCCACAGAAACCGCTGGCTTTGTTGATCGTCTTCATTGATCTCTACTTGATGGAACATCTCTCGTATGTCGGCTGCTATAGCGCAGCGATACTCTCGGAACCTGTATAATACAGATGGCAAAGATGCAAGCTGGTCTGGTCCAGTTAGCAGGACAGAATTTAATGAAAGTCCGCCTACTCTGGCAGCGGCATCCCATACTATCCGAACCTTACCGGGCTTGTTAGGATTCATAACCGGAAAAATCGGTAAATACCACTTCCGTGGGTGCTTCTCAGCGACTTCCTTAGGGCTCAACTTTCGTATAAAACCTTTTGATTCATATTCTCTTATTTTCTCTTTCAATGTTTTAGCTAGTAGATCATCGCGACTCATTCACCTCTCTAAACAAACTAAACGCTTTTCGGCCATGGATTTACTGTCTGGCAGTTCTATTCCATCCCTTCTCCACGAAAGGCCAGTTTCGTAACGATTGCCTTTACGATGTGTTCGAGACTGAAGTAGCTGTGTAGCGCGCTCATCTTCTTTTGAGAGTAATGGTTCAGTATTGCGTACAATGCCTAAAGAATCCATAGAGAAATATTTCTTCAGCTCAGTATTTAGAAAGGAGTCTCCATCCTCAAAACACGGACAAATGTGAAAGCTGTGGCAGGCGTTGAAACTACTACCTGGTGTATTTGTACTAACTGAGCATGGACCGTAGATCAACCAGCCTAGTCGCGTTTTGGTAGCAACTGGTTCGTTTGCCGCTCCTTCTACACTCTTCAGGGCATTGCCGACATAACAGTTATCGATTCCGATTAATATCCTTGGGGAAACAGAATCATACGAGTTGACTGGCAGCCCTTTCAAATACGCGTATTGTCGTGATAGATCCTGAACTGAAATCGATTGCAGCGGAAGGCTAAGCGTTCTGACTGTGTGCACCTTAGGGAGCACAAACTTTTTACAATGATTCTCTAATCCAGATATTTTCAGCGTTAGTCGAACGGATTCTCTCTCCTCACGCTGCTGGCCGCCTGTCCAGTTTAAACACAGTGGGCTTGGCATACCTTCTAGATTGAGCTCTTTTACCAAGCTATGATCCATGAATGTTGCCGATGACCCATCATCCAAAAATGCATATGTTCTGACAGAAACATCCTTTCCATGCAGAATAATAGGAATGTACCTGAACAAAACTTTTCCAGTTGAACCACAATGTGCATTGCAGCTTTGAGAAGATGGCTGTTTCGACGACTGTACTGCTTTATATCTTGCGTCGTCGTGAAGCATTGGATGATGCATGAATGTACACCCGTTACCCCTCATATTTATGAATGCTTTACAGACATCTGTAGAGCTGCATGCTCCTTCGCAGATTACGCACCGTTGTATAGCTGTTCGTATCCCGGTAGGTTTCAATGGTTTCGTTTCTTCAGAGTGAACGTTCAGGTAATCATCTTGCTTACGGTTCTTTCTATTGATTGGCGGTTCGACCGGAGATATAGTGACAACACAAGCAGCTTCCACCAGTTTTTCTAGCCAATCACCGAAACTCGACAGTGTAACCAGTTGCAAAGATTGTCTGTGTAATGCCCAATTCAGTTTAATAGCGGGCGGTAAACGATCAACTAACTCCTGTAATAAGGCAACATTACATAAATACTCGTCCAAACCACACGCCTTGATTGTAGCGCAAACGTTCTGAACGGCCACACCGAAATCGATTAGAGTATTTAGCTTCTCTGCTTTTGGCGACGGCATTTCCCGTATGCGTGTAACAAGCGAATGTACTATAACTTCAGGACGCCCAAAATGCGTTTTCAAAGTACTCATAATTCCTGAAAGATTCGACGGATGCAACAAGCGACTGCGGACAGCTTCTAGCGCCTTTCCTTTAAGGCATCGTTGGAGCCGAAGAAGATTCTCCTCATCACTATACCCGCACATTCTCGTTGAGCTTTCGAAACTAGCATGAAAAAGGGGCCACTCTTCCGGATGGCCATAAAATACGGGTATATCACGAGCTACCGCCTGTCGAGCCGCCAGTTGGCTTCGACTGAGCTCGTTGTAAAGTGTCGAACTGGAAGCAGCTGAATTCGCGGTCGTCAGCCCTGTCTGGTTTATTCCCACAGATGATCGCCGTCGTTGGAGTAAAGAGAAACGTTCTTGGAGTTGTCTTTTCTCTAAAGCGTGCTTCTCTTCTAACAATAGAAGCCCATCTTCCAGTTCTTCGTCATTTTCGTAAGCACTCTTATTAGCATCTATAGTCGTCGAATTTGCTTTCGGAAAAACGCCCATTGAATTTGCATCGAGCTCATTTCTATTCGGCCTCGATCCTGTATTGAACTGCACTCTCTGATTTTCTCTCACTTCAGTATATGCCAGCCTTCTTTGCAATAATCCGATTTGCTTACGTAACTCCTGGATGCAAGCTAGCTGATTCCTTTCCGATTCCTGCCTAGTTCTTTCGGCTGGTGTTGAATGGCCT
>NC_073694.1:105754444-105774444 GCF_029784165.1 Wyeomyia smithii
AGTATCATTTTTTCCATCAATTTCCGGATACAGGATAGCATTGCAATCGGCCTATAAGAGTTGTGATCAGAATCTGGTTTCCCTGGTTTTTGGATGGCGATCACCTTCACTTGCCTCCAATCCTGCGGTACAATGTTTTGCTCCAGGAACTTATTGAACAAGTTCAACAAGCGCCTCTTGGCATTGCCGGGTAGATTCTTCAACAAGTTGAATTTGATTCTATCTAACCCAGGCGCGTTATTGTGACAGGACAGGATGGCAACTGAAAATTCTGCCATCGTAAAAGGTGATTCTATCGCGTCGTTGCCCGGAGACGCATCGCGAACAATATTTTGCACAGGAACAGAGTCCGGACATACTTTCCTGGCAAAATCAAATATCCGTTGACCGTTACGCGATTCCGCATTCTTCGGGCTGTGTTCCAAAGAGTGCTCATCGATGTCTCCCTCGACGTCTCGATCACGAACCGACGCCAATATCCGCGTTTCTTTGCTTTAGCCAAGCTTTCAAGCTTGGTATCAAGCTCCGAATACCGTAAATAGTCGCCAGGTATACCTCCCTTCTGGTAGGCCAAAAACGCGTCGGATCTTTGCGTGTAGACATCGGAGCACTCTTGGTCCCACCACGGAGTGGGAGGCCGTTCTTTAATCGTTACGCCGGGATATTTCTTCGTTTGGGCTTGCAACGCGGCGTCGAGAATCAAGTCCGCGAGGAGGTTGTATTCTTCAAGTGGTGGATGATGATGAATCGAATCGACCGCTTTTGAAATCATTTCCTCGTATAGCTTCCAATCGACATTCCGTGTGAGGTCATACGGAATGTCAACTGGTCGCATGCGAGTTGACCCGTTATTAATTGAAATAAGAATAGGCAAATGGTTGCTACCGTGAGGATCGAGGATTACCTTCCATGTGCAATCCAACCGTAGCGACGTCGAACATAAGGATAGATCCAAAGCGCTTGGGCGCGCTGGAGGTTTCGGGATACGTGTCATTTCGCCGTTGTTTAAAATAGTCATGTCGAAGTCATCGCAAAGGTTATAGATTAAAGAGGAGCGGTTATCATTGTAGGGGGAACCCCAAGCCACACCATGAGAGTTGAAGTCTCCCAAAATCAAACGTGGCGAGGGAAAAAGTTCTATTAAATCAAAGAGCAACCGTTGCCCAACCTGTGCTCTGGAGGAATATATATTGAGGCTATACAAAGCTCTTTACCTTGTATTGTCATTTGACATGCGACAACTTCGATGCCTGGAATCGAGGGGAGGTTAATACGATAGAAAGAATAGCACTTTTTAATCCCTAGAAGTACTCCTGCATATGGGGTGTCTCGATCAAGGCGAATAATATTAAAATCATGGAAGTTGAGATTAATATTTGAAGTAAGCCAAGTTTCACAAAGGGAAAATGCATCGCATTTGTTTCTATTGATTAAAACTTTAAATGAATCCATTTTTGGTAAAATACTTCTACAATTCCACTGTAAGACAGAGATAGAATCATTCGTATACGCAGATGAATTGGGCATCGAAGGATACAATCGCTGCAAGGAGGGGCCATTGGGCAGTCAACTGCTTCAAAAATGATCTAACTGTTGGGAGGAATGCTGTAAGAAAAACTTTAATTGGATCGGGTATATTGAAAAAATTCAAAGATCCAGTCCACAATGTCAGAGAATTTCACAAATCCAGAGTTTGTTACATCAATTGGGTGTGCAAAAGGAACAACTGGGGTTTTAGATGTTCCTGGCAGTGCTGGGAACTCCTTCTGGGACTTTAAATTTGCAAGCTCAGGAGGAGTTTGCTTCGGTTTTTCCGCAGCACTGTTTGGTTTGTTTGTAACTTTCATTTCACTTTGGGAAATCTTAGGACCTTTTCGGGGAAGTTTAGGAGAGGAAATATTTTTCCTCTTTCTAGACGCCCCAGGATTGGCATAAGATGTTTCCGCTGGTGAATCGTCAGAATCGGTTTCATCAGAGGACAACAGATCAAAGGGGTTCGTTGTTATGGTAGAAGTGGTCACGGTCTTCTTCAGCATCTCAGCGTAAGATCGCTTTGAACGCTCCTTAAGTGACCGCTTGATTTTATCTCTGCGCTGCATGTACACCGGGCATGTGGAGAGCTCATGCTGATTTTCCCCGCAGTGAATACATTTTTCAGCATTTACACTGCAAGAATCGTCCGCATGAGATTCTCCACACTTGCTACATCGTGCCTTATTGCAGCAGTAGGCGGCTGTGTGGCCTAGCTGCTTGCAATTGGTGCAATTCATAACACGGGATACATACAATCGCACAGACAGACGAACCCGATCGATCGAGACGTGGCTAGGGAGAGCAGATCCGGCAAATGTAACACGAAACGAGTCTGACGGAGTGTACACTTTTGTGCCGTTGACAAGAGACACAGACCGCAATTGCTTGCAATCTATGATTTTCACTTTTACGTCGTGACACAAAGCATTTTTGAAGCAGCCAAAACCGCTTGCCAAGATACACTCGACCGACAGACTCGAATCGGTTATGACACCGTCGATCTCCACGTCTCGTGCGGGTATATAAAAGCGATACTCGCGTGTGAAAAGCTCAGAGCGAGCAATAGCGTTGGCCTGTTCCAGGTCGCTGACCACGACACGGAGCTTGTTGGGTCTGACCTTGGAGATTTCGGTCACGGCCTTGTACCCCTCCGTCAGGTCTTTCGAAATCTGCAGGATGTTTAACGGTTTCGATTTCGGTCCTGCTTTTGGCCGAAAGAAAACAGTAAAACTGCCCTGAGATCCGTCTGGGTAAAGCCTGGGGCGAGGGGGACTGGAGAATTAACAGAGGAAGGGTTGGCAGGAGGGACAGGGTCGGAGGGGTTCGGGGATGGTGGCACGGGAGGCGAGGGATCTACATCCATCGCGCTAAATCTAGCGCACTAGCGCCGACAGAACACGTACCTCTTTACTTCTCCTTTCAGCAGGGTTGGTTGTCCGAACGGTCGAAGCTGCAGCCGTTACCCCCAGCAGCACCAATACAGCAGCTCCAAACAGCCACCAGCAGCGAGCCGGGTGTGCGATCACTCAGCACAGCGACACAACTCGCTGTCAACTGTTGGTTTCTTCTTTTTCCTCCTTTGTGTAGAGATTCTCGTCCACTGTTGTAGCACAAATCACTTAGCAGCCAAATCGGCTTACGCACCAGCAAACAGCCACGATGCGAAACAGTTGCACAAAGGCGGGCGACCTTGAACCTTCACTCGACCAGGCAAACAATGCCAACACTTGCTCACGCGTCTTTTGTTTTATATTCTATCGGAGCGATCACCAAACATGTCTGATACTGATGCGTGTTCGGCACAGAATGAATTATTATTATTATTATTATTATTATTATTATTATTATTATTATTATTATTATTATTATTATTATTATTATTATTATTATTATTATTATTATTATTATTATTATTATTATTATTATTATTATTATTATTATTATTATTATTATTATTATTATTATTATTATTATTATTATTATTATTATTATTATTATTATTATAATTATTATTATTATTATTATTATTATTATTATTATTATTATTATTATTATTATTATTACTATTATTATTATTATTATTATTATTATTATTATTATTATTATTATTTTTATTATTATTATTATTATTATTATTATTATTATTATTATTATTATTATTATTATTATTATTATTATTATTATTATTATTATTATTATTATTATTATTATTTTTTTTTTTTTTTTTGTTCATCTATAATTTATTTGACACGGCACAATTACAATTTAATGTTTAACGGTGCCAATTATATCTGGTAGTTTACTTTCTAAAGTATCTTTATAACTAAAAGCAAATTTTTTATCCTCGCTGCCGACTACGAGCTGAAACTAAATGTAACTTAAAGCTATAATATTTTGTATTAAAAGCACTGGTTTACTGTATGATGGTTTTCATTGCCATAGGTAAGCACATGTTCCGCTGCTGGGCCAATATATTACGGACTGGCATATTGGGTTGTCTCCCTCGGGCCTTGAGAGTATCGTGCGGGTCTGATTGCTGTTTTCGGATCCGGGGTCTTAACGTGTTCTTGTCGTTAGGCTGGATGCAGGCGGAAGGGGGTAGGACTAAACTGGGGCGTGGATGGATTTCAGGAAAACGTATATAAGGGACATGTAGGATAGGTCACGGCTCGCCAAGACATCACGAACAGGAACAGCCGACTGCCTACCTTCGGCTTGCAGGGAAGCTATTAATTTAGACCTGGCGTCACGGTGTACAGGGCATGACCAAACAACGTGCTCTATGTCGTGATAACCTTCACCACAGGCACAGATACCACTTTCCCCGAGCCCAACACGACGGAGATGCGCGTCAAATCTATAGTGATTGGACATAAGCCGGGACATCACGCAAATGAAATCCCGACCGACATCCAACCCCTTGAACCACGGGTTCGTCGACACCTTGGGGATTATGGAATGTAACCACCTTCCCAGTTCCCCTCTGGTCCAAGCATTTTGCCAACTGATGATCGTATTCTGACGTACAAATGAGAAAAATTCATTAAAGGCAATTGGTCTTTCATAAATTCCACCGTTTGTTGCACCCACCTTAGCCAAAGAGTCCGCTTTCTCATTGCCCGGTATCGAGCAGTGAGAAGGGACCCACGCTAAGGTAATCTGAGTAGATTTTTCGGATAAAGCACTCAGATGTTCCCGTATTTTCCCCAGGAAATACGGAGAGTGCTTAACATCTTTCATCGATCGGAGAGCCTCAATGGAACTGAGACTGTCCGTAAAGATGAAATAATGGTCCTTGGGCATTTTTTCGATAATCCCTAGGGTGTACTTAATTGCAGCTAATTCTGCGACGTAAACAGAAGCAGGATTATCGAGCTTATGGGAGACGGTTAAATTGTTATTGAAAATACCGAAGCCAGTGGACCCATCAAGAAGTGATCCGTCAGTATAGAACATATTGTTGCAGTTGATGTTTCGATATTTATTGGAAAAAATTTTGGGGATCTGCTGCACGCGTAAATGATCCGGGATTCCACGAGTTTCTTCTATCATGGATGTATCGAAAAACACAGTAGAATCAGAAGTATTTGATAAGTCGACACGATTTGGAATATTCGAAGAAGGGTTAATATTTTGGGACATGTGATGGAAATACAATGTCATAAAACGGGTTTGAGAATTAAGTTCGATTAACCTTTCAAAATTTTCAATCACGGGACGGTTCAAGACCTCACAATTGATAAGAATACGAGAAGACAGGCTCCAGAAGCGGGTTTTCAATGGTAGTACTCCAGCTAAGACCTCCAAACTCATCGTATGGGTCGACTGCATGCAACCTAAGGCGATACGCAAACAACGATATTGTATTCGCTCCAGTTTAATCAGATGTGTGTTTGCTGCGGAGCGGAAGCAGAAACACCCGTATTCAATAACAGACAATATCGTTGTTTGGTAAAGTCTTATAAGGTCTCCTGGATGGGCTCCCCACCATTGTCCGGTTATTGTACGAAGAAAATTCACTCTTTGTTGACATTTTTTCATCAGATACCTCACGTGACAACCCCAGGTGCCTTTAGAGTCGAACCAGACACCAAGATATTTGTGTACCAAAACCTGGGAAATCGTTTTACCCATTAATTGTGTTTGAAGCTGAGCAGGTTCATGCTTCCTAGAAAAAACTACTATCTCAGTCTTCTCCGGAGAGAATTCGATACCTAGCTGTAAAGCCCAAGCAGACAAATTGTCCAAGGTATCTCGCAATGGTCCTTGCAAATCGGCAGCTTTGGCTCCTGTAACAGAGATTACATTGTCGTCTGCAAGTTGTCTTATCGTGCATGAATTTGCCAGACATTCGTCGATGTTATTCACATAAAAGTTGTAAAGAAGGGGGCTTAAACATGAGCCCTGGGGAAGACCCATGTAGCTAATGCGAAAAGCTGCCAAATCACCGTGCGTTAAATGCATGTGCTTTTCGGACAACAAATTGTGCAAAAAATTGTTCAAAATTGGAGAAAATCCTTGTCGGTGAAGTTTGCCCGAAAGAATGTCAATAGAAACGGAATCAAAAGCCCCCTTAATGTCCAAGAACGCAGACGCCATTTGTTCTTTGCGAGCATACGCCAGCTGAATATCTGTTGAAAGCAGCGCAAGACAATTATTCCTCCCTTTGGCACGGCGGAAGCCAAATTGAGTATCCGATAGTAGGCCATTTGATTCGACCCAATGGTCTAAGCGACGGAGTATCATTTTTTCCATCAATTTCCGGATACAGGATAGCATTGCAATCGGCCTATAAGAGTTGTGATCAGAAGCTGGGTTCCCTGGTTTTTGGATGGCGATCACCTTCACTTGCCTCCAATCCTGCGGTACAATGTTTTGCTCCAGGAACTTATTGAACAAGTTCAACAAGCGCCTCTTGGCATTGCCGGGTAGATTCTTCAACAACTTGAATTTGATTCTATCTAACCCAGGTGCGTTATTGTTACAGGACAGGAGGGCAACTGAAAATTCTGCCATCGTAAAAGGTGATTCTATCGCGTCGTGGCCCGGAGACGCATCGCGAACAATGTTTTGCTCAGGAACAGAGTCCGGACATACTTTCCTGGCAAAATCAAATATCCACCGACTTGAAGACTCCTCGCTTTCGTTGACCGTTACGCGATTCCGCATTCTTCGGGCTGTGTTCCAAAGAGTGCTCATCGATGTCTCCCTCGACGTCTCGTTCACGAACCGACGCCAATATCCGCGTTTCTTTGCTTTAGCCAAGCTTTTAAGCCTGGTATCAAGCTCCGAATACCGTAAATAGTCGCCAGGTATACCTCCCTTCTGGTAGGCCAAAAACGCGTCGGATCTTTGCGTGTAGACATCGGAGCACTCTTGGTCCCACCACGGAGTGGGAGGCCGTTCTTTAATCGTTACGCCGGGATATTTCTTCGTTTGGGCTTGCAACGCGGCGTCGAGAATCAAGCCCGCGAGGAGGTTGTATTCTTCAAGTGGTGGATGATGTTGAATCGAATCGACCGCTTTTGAAATCATTTCCTCGTATAACTTCCAATCGACATTCCGTGTGAGGTCATACGGAATGTCAACTGGTCGCATGCGAGTTGACCCGTTATTAAGTGAAATAAGAATAGGCAAATGGTCGCTACCGTGAGGATCGAGGATTACCTTCCATGTGCAATCCAACCGTAGCGACGTCGAACATAAGGATAGATCCAAAGCGCTTGGGCGCGCAGGAGGTTTCGGGATACGTGTCATTTCGCCGTTGTTCAAAATAGTCATGTCGAAGTCATCGCAAAGGTTATAGATTAAAGAGGAGCGGTTATCATTGTAAGGGGAACCCCAAGCCACGCCATGAGAGTTGAAGTCTCCCAAAATGTTATTGCCCAAAATGTACGTGCCGAGGGAAGAAGTTCTATTAAATCAAAGAGCAGCCGTTGCCCAACCTGTGCTCTGGGAGGAATATATATTGAGGCAATACAAAGCTCTTTACCTTGTATTGTCATTTGACATGCGACAACTTCGATGCCTGGAATCGAGGGGAGGTTAATACGATAGAAAGAATAGCACTTTTTAATCCCTAAAAGTACTCCTCCATATGGGGTGTCTCGATCAAGGCGAATAATATTAAAATCATGGAAGTTGAGATCAATATTTGAAGTAAGCCAAGTTTCACAAAGGGAAAATGCACCGCATTTGTTTTTATTTATCAATACTTTAAACGAATCAATTTTTGGTAAAATACTTCTACAATTCCACTGTAAGACTGAGATAGAATCCTTCATATACGCAGTTGAATTATGCATCGAAGGATACAATCGCTGCAAGGAGGGGCCATTGGGCAGTCAACTGCTTCAAAAATGATCTAACTGTTGGGAGAAATGCTGTAAGAAAAATTTTAATTGGATCGGGTACATTGAAAGTTTCAAAAATCCAGTCCACAATGTCAGAAAATTTCCAGAGTTTGTTTCATCAACTGGATGTGCAAAAGAAACAACTGGGGTTTTAGATGTTCCTGGCAGTGCTGGGAACTCCTTCTGGGACTTTAAATTTGCAAGCCCAGGAGGAGTTTGCTTCGGTTTTTCCGCAGCACTGTTTGGTTTGCTTGTAACTTTCATTTCACTTTGAGAAATCTTAGGACCTTTTCTGGGAAGCTTAGGAGAGAAAATATTTTTCCTCTTTCTAGACTCCCCAGGATTGGCGTAAGATGTTCCCGCTGGTGAATCGTCAGAATCGGTTTCATCAGAGGACAACAGATCATAAGGGTTTGATGTAATGGGAGAAGTGGTAACGGTCTTCTTCAGCATCTCAGCGTAAGAACGCTTCGAACGCTCTTTGAGAGATTTCTTTATTTTATCCCTGCGCTGCATGTACACCGCACATGTCGAGAGCTCATGCTGACTCTCCCCACAGTGAATGCATTTTTCAGCATTTTTACTGCAGGAATCATCCTCATGATTCTCCCCACACTTGCCACAACGTGCCTTATTGCAGCAGTAGGCGGCGGTGTGGCCTAACTGCTTACAATTCAGGCAGTTCATGACGCGAGGCACATATAATCGCACAGGGAGACGAACCCGGTGGATCGAGACGTGGCTTGGTAGCGCTGACCCGGCGAACGTAACTCGAAACGAGTCTGACGGGGTGTATACTGTTTTGCCACCGATGATCGATGCTGACCGCAATTGCTCGCAGTCGAGCATTTTTACATCGGGACAGGTTTTGTTCTTAAAGCACCCTTTGGCACTTTGCAGTATACACTCGACGGACAGACTCGAATCGGTTATGACACCGTCGATCTCCACGTCTCGTGCGGGTATGTAAACGCGATACTCGCGTGTGAAGAGCTCAGAGCAAGCTATATCGTTGGCCTCTTTCAGGTTACTGACCACGACACGGAGCTTGTTAGGCCGGACCTTGGAAATTTCGGTCACGCCCTTGTACTCCTTCGTCAGGTCTTTAGAAATCTGCAAGAGGTTCAACTGTTTCGATTTCGGTCCCGCCTTTGGCCGAAAATAGACAGTATAGCTGCCCTGGGCTCCGTCTGGGTAAAGCCTGGGGCGAGGGGGGACTGAAGAATGAACAGGGGAGGGGGTAACAGAAGGGTCAGGGTCAGAGGGGTTCGGGGATGGTGGCGCGGGAGGCGAGGGATCTACATCCATCCCGCTAAGTCTAGCGCACTAGCGCCGACAAGAGCACGTACCTTTTTACTTCTCCCTTCCAGTAATGTTGGTTGTCCGATCGTTCGAAGTTGCAGCCGTTACAGCCAGCAGCACCAATACAGCAGCACCAAACAGCCACCAGCAGCGAGCCAGGTGTGAGATCACTCCACACAGCGATACAACTCACTGTCAACTGATGGCTTCTTCTTTTTCCTCTTTTGTGTCTCGTCCACTGCTGTAGCACAATTCAGCCAGCAGCCAAATCGGCTTACGCACCAGCTGGTAGTCACGATGCGAAACAGTTGCACAAAGGCGCGACCTTGTACCCGGATTTATTGCACTCGACCAGGCAAACAATGCCAACACTTGTTCACACGTCTTTTGTTTTATATTCTATCGGAGCGATCACCGATCACACGTCCGATACTGATGCGTGTTCGGCACAGAATCGATTGTTGAGATTGATTTTAAATAATATTTGATGCAGCGATTATTCTCAATCGAGGCGGGAAACTGTCTTTTGCTGATGATCTAAAAATATATTCGACTATCCGCCGAATCATTCGTTGTTTTGCTTTCGTCTTGATTAGACGCAAATTGTTTATCTCCGTTTGATTCGCAAAATTACAGTGCACGAGTTATCGTACGGGTGTTTTTTTAGTTCTTGTGCTGTGCGATAACAATAGCCTGCAGTTTATCGGCAGAAACATCTTCTGCACACTTGTAGGGGCAGGCTACCGCGCCAGTGATCTGATACGCAGCTGATATATCAGCAAGAATAATTCTCCCGCACCGCTGTTACCCCGCTAGCAGCACGGACCACCATACGATTGAGCGAGTGGAAGTCAACTACAAGTGGCATCTACATGGTCGAGTGTAAGATACGGCCACTGTGTCACAACACGAAGCTGGATCGTCATTGTTTGTTCTGCGGAGACACTCTATTGATCCAACTATCAGCCGTGAGGTCGTGACTTAGACGTTCGGTGAAGTATTCACTTTAGAATTTTTATCATTATTAATAATAATATTATTATTATTCTTGTTATTATTATTATTATTATTATTACTAGTTGGCCCGTAATGGCTAGCCACTTTCAAATGCATTTTGAACTATTAAAAGTTGATATTTAATCTAAAATGATTTTTTTTTGAAGTATCGAGTTGAAGTTCAATATGTAACTAAGACACTATCGATAATTCGATGCAGATAGCCAGCGCTGGTTTGAAACTTAAATTATTATCTAAACTGCGATAAATCCTTCGTTCAGTAGATCGTGGATTGATTGCTTACTCGTAACGAATCTGCATCTCGCTTCTTATACGGATACACTGCACAGCTGTTTTCTCCAATATCAAAAAACTTTTTCTCCATTATTTGACTATTTTCGAAAAATTGTTTTCTAACGATTTAATTTTTTTTTTTAATTTCATAAGGGGCCATCCACATACCACGTGGACAGATTTGTGACCATATTGACTCACCCCCCCCACCCCGTGGACAAATGCCCATATAAATTCTTTTTTTTTTTTTGTAAGGACCGTGGACATTACACAACCCTCCTCCCCCCAAGCTATCCACGTGGTATGTGGATGGCCCCTAACTTAAAAAATAGTTCATTTTTTCAATTGTTTGATGTTACATATGTTATATTCAAACTAAACTTACAAAATAACTAAAAATGAATGTGATTGAAAAAAAAAACAATTTACAAAAAAACCATTGCTCATAAGAAAATACTGGATTGCTCAAAACATATTCACACATGCAAAAGTTTGTCTCTGCAATTTGTTGTTAACGATAGCAAAGCTTGGAACACCGAAGTACTGTCCTCTTTTAATCATTGATGGGTAGTTCAAACCCCTCTTTAAAACTCCGATATAACTTCACACATATGATAAATGACGCGCATGAAACATCTGTCATCTGCGTTCCATTACAGAAACCTTTTATCATGTTGCGTAATAACATAACAATCCTCATCCCATCACCACCACCTTTGTCTACTTCTTTGTTTTCGTCTGCTTCTACATAAGCAAACAAATATTATTTGATGAAAAATAAAAATAAAGTTTGCTTACTGTAGCGCATTTGCAGGATATGTATGTTGCAGGATGTATCTATGTTTAATTTTTAAAACTTTAAAAAATTTTATGTCAATATATTAAAATATCCTAAACCAAAACTGTTGATCAGATTTTGCATAATGTTCAAAAATAATGGCCAATAGCATAACCCGATCCCGGTGCAGAGAAATCAGTTTTTACCTCAAAAAATGAACTTCAAACTCTTATTACTCATCAACTATAAACATAATTAACACTAACTGTATTGCAAATTAAAGATCAAGCTGTACCTTACTGAATAATTTCATCGTGAAAATTTTCAAGTATAATTGTATAATTGAACTTGAATCAAAGTTTGAATGTCTCTCGTCGGGAATGGGTTTATCTTATACCTACTCTAAGTTTTTTTGTAACAGCTAAAATTTTCACGTATCAGTAAAATAATTATCCCTTTCTCCGTACATCTTGAACGTCGTAGTATACTTAAAGAAATAATTTGGGGTACAACATGTGCCGCATGTTTTATCGTTGAGTACAACTTCTTGAGAACATATTTGTAAATTTGTTAGAGCTTTGAGTAATAGAAAGAAAGTTGGATAGATTTCAAGTGCGGCTTGTCACGCGCCATAGCTAAACTTGAAACTCGATATGATGTTTTGCTTAAAATGGCTTTGGCGAGTAACAGCCGGTTTTCTTAATTTTTTTTACATGTTCATTATTAGCGTCTTCGGTCGTAATTGAAATTTTTAATAAACAAACAACTTTTTGCTATCGAATAACTGTACTATTGCAAATATACAATTTCAATGCATATAAAAATTGCTAAAAAATAGAAAAAAAAAACAAACTGCTTATTTTCTCGAGCAAAAAGGTTTATAAACCCCATTATTTTCTTGACTTTTTCATAGTCTATCCTCAATGAACTACAACAGTTACTGCCTTATTCCATCACTTGACAACATAATTTTGATGGTAATGCCATGACATTACAGAACTTATTGGACATGTGACTTGACTATAAAATAATGTTCGTAATTAACTGACAGTGGTTTGGCTAACTTTAGATTTCATTTACATGCTTGATATCTTTGATACTATGTCTTTCTTACATCTTGAAATTGCCTTCCGCCCTTTATTACGTTTTTGGCGGTTTTTGTCGATGCACCTGCATCAGAACCTATAGCCATGTGCTAATTTAACACGTGTGCCGAATATTAGTTAAGACGCAGTTAGCTTTGATTTTCCTTACGACTGACTTCATATCAGGCGAGAGGAGGTGAGTGGAGGACTAAAAGCAAAGGTAACTTGTAATCAGGACAGGAGTGTTTGCGTTGCTACCCACAAAAAAAAATAACAAACTTTAGTGTAGCTCAGCTGCAGAGTTTGCTTGGGAAAAAGGCAATTTGAGTAACTTTCGTTTGTCGTGCGCGACAAGCAAACTATATATATTCCGATATATATATATATATATATATATATATATATATATATATATATATATATATATATATATATATATATATATATATATATATATATATATATATATATATATATATATATATTTATATATATATATATATATATATATATATATATATATATATATATATATATATATATATATATATATATATATATATATATATATATATATATATATATATATATATATATATATATATATATATATATATATATATATATATATATATATATATATATATATATCCTTGGGTTACCGTGGTTGGAAGAAAGCGCCAAAAAGGCAACAAGCGCAACGACGAGAAGGCGAAAAATCGTCCAAAGAGAGAAAAGAAGGCGCGAAGCAGGGGTGACGCAACAACAAAGATGTGCACATTCGGGCACTCACCTCAGAGGTGACTCTTCAGCTCAAAAACCTGGATGAAATCATCGAGGGGTGCGATATCGCACAGGCCCTCAAGGAGAAGTGCGGAGTGGAAGTGGCCACTGAGGTAATTCGCCTCCGTAAGAGTCCAGCGGGAACCCAGGTGGCCACTTTCCGGCTTGCATCGGCCGATGCAACCCTGGCCCTGAAGACAGCCAAACTTAAAGTTGGCTGGTCAGTATGTCCCCTGAGCATACTCCAGCAGCCAGACGTTTGCTTCAGGTGTTTCGAGGAAGGACACAAGTCCTGGACCTGCAAGGGGCCCGATAGGAGCCAGTTATGAAGGTGTGTGGTGGTGCTGGCCATGAAACTAAAGACTGCGGGGAGCCTCCCAAGTGCTTGGTATGTACTGGAAAACGAGACGCCAAACACTCTATGGGAGGCCCAAAGTGCTCAGCCGGTAAGCCGGCTACTAAACCACGGGTGTAAGGGTGACACAATTGAACTTGAACCACTGCTATGCGGCACAGAAGCTGCTATACCAAGCAGCGTCTGAGTCACTGTCGGACATCGCTATCGTATCGGACCCCTATCGCATTCCTCCCGGAAACGGTAACTGGGTTGCGGATAGGTCCAGTATGGTGGCCATATGTACGACGAGCAGGTTCCCGGTTCAGAAGGATACGCAGTTGCCAAGACGGACGGAGTGTTCTACTGCAGTTGTTATGCTCCGCCACGTTGGTCTATCGAAAGGTTCACCCAGATGGTCGATCTGTTATCTATGGAGCTGACGGGACTAACTCCGTTGGTAGTGGCGGGCGACTTCAACGCTTGGGCTGTTGAGTGGGGAAGCCGCTGCACGAATCGGAGGAGGCAGATCTTGTTGGAAGCTCTGGCAAAGCCTCCTAGATCTGGCCAATCTTGGGACCAAGTGTACATTCAGCAGAATTAGTGCGAAGTCGACCATCGACGTGACGTTGTCCAGCCCAGGACTGATCGTGAACTGGAGGGTAGACGATGGCTACACCCATAGTGACTACTATTCGGTCTGCTATAGTGTAGTCCATAACGCGAGACGCCAAGCGACGGCTAGAGCCAACACTCCGACCGTTCGCGGGTGGAAAACATCGCATTTCGATGACGAGATATTTGAAGAGGCAACGAAAAAGGGAGCGCGAGGGGGGCAGTTGGCTCCGTCTGAGTGCTGATCAATTAGTTGCCACATTATCGCAAGCGTGCGACGCCACCATGCCTAGGAATTTATTTATTTATTTATTTATTTACTTCATACCAACATACATATATTGTCCAAATGGTGACTAGACTACTACACTAAACATTAGTACAACAGTTGTCTAAACATGGTAATAAATTTAGAACGTAGCATTTCAACAGATAAATGAAAATCGAACACGGACGATACCCGTGCATGGATGCACACCCGTGCATGTGCATGGTCGATAGTTATAAAGCAAAGAAATTCAAGCAAGCGCTTATCACATTTGATAAGAATACGAGAAGACAGGCTCCAGAAGCGGTTTTTCAGTGGTAGTACTCCAGCTAAGACCTCCAAACTCATCGTATGGGTCGACTGCATGCAACCTAAGGCGATACGCAAACAACGATATTGTATTCGCTCCAGTTTGATCAGATGTGTGTTTGCTGCGGAGCGGAAGCAGAAACACCCGTATTCAATAACAGACAATATCGTTGTTTGGTAAAGCCTTATAAGGTCTCCTGGATGGGCTCCCCACCATTGTCCGGTTATTGTACGAAGAAAATTCACTCTTTGTTGACATTTTTTCATCAGATACCTCACGTGACAACCCCAGGTGCCTTTAGAGTCGAACCAGATATCAAGATATTTGTGTACCAAAACCTGAGAAATCGTTTTACCTATTAATTGTGTTTGAAGCTGAGCAGGTTCATGCTTCCTAGAAAAAACTACTATCTCAGTCTTCTCCGGAGAGAATTCGATACCTAGCTGTAAAGCCCAAGCAGACAAATTGTCCAAGGTATCTTGCAATGGTCCTTGCAAATCGGCAGCTTTGGCTCCTGTAACAGAGATTACACTGTCGTCTGCAAGTTGTGTTATCGTGCATGAATTTGCCAGACATTCGTCGATGTCATTTACATAAAAGTTGTAAAGAAGAGGTCTTAAACATGAGCCCTGGGGAAGATCCATGTAGCTAATGCGAAAAGTTGCCAAATCGCCGTGCGTAAAATGCATGTGCTTTTCGGACAACAAATTGTGCAAAAAATTGTTTAAAATTGGAGAAAATCCTTGTCGGTGAAGTTTACCCGAAAGAATGTCAATAGAAACGGAATCAAAAGCCCCCTTAATGTCCAAGAACGCAGACGCCATTTGTTCTTTGCGAGCATACGCCAGCTGAATATCTGTTGAAAGCAGCGCAAGACAATCATTCGTCCCTTTGGCACGGCGGAAGCCAAATTGAGTATCCGATAGTAGGCCATTTGATTCGACCCAATGGTCTAAACGACGGAGTATCATTTTTTCCATCAATTTCCGGATACAGAATAGCATTGCAATCGGCCTATAAGAGTTGTGATCAGAAGCTGGTTTCCCTGGTTTTTGGATGGCGATCACCTTCACTTGCCTCCAATCCTGCGGTACAATGTTTTGCTCCAGGAACTTATTGAACAAGTTCAACAAGCGCCTCTTGGCATTGCCGGGTAGATTCTTCAACAAGTTGAATTTGATTCTATCTAACCCAGGCGCGTTATTGTGACAGGACAGGAGGGCAACTGGAAATTCTGCCATCGTAAAAGGTGATTCTATCGCGTCGTTGCCCGGAGACGCATCGCGAACAATATTTTGCACAGGAACAGAGTCCGGACATACTTTCCTGGCAAAATCAAATATCCGTTGACCGTTACGCGATTCCGCATTCTTCGGGCTGTGTTCCAAAGAGTGCTCATCGATGTCTCCCTCGACGTCTCGATCACGAACCGACGCCAATATCCGCGTTTCTTTGCTTTAGCCAAGCTTTTAAGCTTGGTATCAAGCTCCGAATACCGTAAATAGTCGCCAGGTATACCTCCCTTCTGGTAGGCCAAAAACGCGTCGGATCTTTGCGTGTAGACATCGGAGCACTCTTGGTCCCACCACGGAGTGGGAGGCCGTTCTTTAATCGTTACGCCGGGATATTTCTTCGTTTGGGCTTGCAACGCGGCGTCGAGAATCAAGCCCGCGAGGAGGTTGTATTCTTCAAGTGGTGGATGATGTTGAATCGAATCGCCCGCTATTGAAATCATTTCCTCGTATAACTTCCAATCGACATTCCGTGTGAGGTCATACGGAATGTCAACTGGTCGCATGCGAGTTGACCCGTTATTAATTGAAATAAGAATAGGCAAATGGTCGCTACCGTGAGGATCGAGGATTACCTTCCATGTGCAATCCAACCGTAGCGACGTCTAACATAAGGATAGATCCAAAGCGCTTGGGCGCGCTTGAGGTTTCGGGATACGTGTCATTTCGCCGTTGTTTAAAATAGTCATGTCGAAGTCATCGCAAAGGTTATAGATTAAAGAGGAGCGGTTATCATTGTAAGGGGAACCCCAAGCCACGCCATGAGAGTTGAAGTCTCCCAAAATCAAACGTGGCGAGGGAAGAAGTTCTATTAAATCAAAGAGCAGCCGTTGCCCAACCTGTGCTCTGGGAGGAATACATATTGAGGCAATACAAAGCTCTTTACCTTGTATTGTCATTTCACATGCGACAACTTCGATGCCTGGAATCGAGGGGAGGTTAATACGATAGAATGAATAGCACTTTTTAATCCCTAAAAGTACTCCTCCATATGGGGTGTCTCGATCAAGGCGACTTATATTAAAATCATGGAAGTTGAGATCAATATTTGAAGTAAGCCAAGTTTCACAAAGGGAAAATGCATCGCATTTGTTTTTATTTATCAAAACTTTAAACGAATCAATTTTTGGTAAAATACTTCTACAATTCCACTGTAAGACAGAGATAGAATCCTTCATATACGCAGTTGAATTAGGCATCGAAGGATACAATCGCTGCAAGGAGGGGCCATTGGGCAGTCAACTGCTTCAAAAATGATCTAACTGTTGGGAGGAATGCTGTAAGAAAAATTTTAATTGGATCGGGTACATTGAAATTTTCAAAAATCCAGTCCACAATGTCAGAAAATTTCACTAATCCAGAGTTTGTTTCATCAACTGGATGTGCAAAAGGAACAACTGGGGTTTTAGATGTTCCTGGCAGTGCTGGGAACTCCTTCTGGGACTTTAAATTTGCAAGCCCAGGAGGAGTTTGCTTCGGTTTTTCCGCAGCACTGTTTGGTTTGTTTGTAACTTTCATTTCACTTTGAGAAATCTTTGAACCTTTTCTGGGAAGTTTAGGAGAGGAAATATTTTTCCTCTTTCTAGACTCCCCAGGATTGGCATAAGATGCTCCCGCTGGTGAATCGTCAGAATCGGTTTCATCAGAGGACAACAGATTAAAAGGGTTTGATGTAATGGGAGAAGTGGTAACGGTCTTTTCAGCATCTCAGCGTAAGAACGCTTCGAACGCTTTTTGAGAGACCTCTTTATTTTATCCCTGCGCTGCATGTACACCGCACATGTCGAGAGCTCATGCTGACTCTCCCCACAGTGAATGCATTTTTCAGCATTTTTACTGCAGGAATCATCCGCATGATTCTCCCCACACTTGCCACAACGTGCCTTATTGCAGCAGTAGGCGGCGGTGTGGCCTAACTGCTTACAATTCAGGCAGTTCATGACGCGAGGCACATATAATCGCACAGGGAGACGAACCCGGTGGATCGAGACGTGGCTTGGTAGCGCTGACCCGGCGAACGTAACTCGAAATGAGTCTGACGGAGTGTATACTGTTTGGCCATCGATGATTGATGCTGACCGCAATTGCTCGCAGTCGAGCATTTTTACATCGGGACAGGTTTTGTTCTTAAAGCACCCTTTGGCACTTTTCAGTATACACTCGACGGACAGACTCGAATCGGTTATGACACCGTCGATCTCCACGTCTCGTACAGGTATGTAAACGCGATACTCGCGTGTGAAGGGCTCAGAGCAAGCTATATCGTTGGCCTCTTTCAGGTTACTGACCACGACACGGAGCTTGTTAGGCCGGACCTTGGAAATTTCGGTCACGCCCTTGTACTCCTTCGTCAGGTCTTTAGAAATCTGCAAGAGATTCAACTGTTTCGATTTCGGTCCCGCCTTTGGCCGAAAATAGACAGTATAGCTGCCCTGGGCTCCGTCTGGGTAAAGCCTGAGGCGAGGGGGGACTGAAGAATGAACAGGGGAGGGGGTAACAGAAGGGTCAGGGTCAGAGGGGTTCGGGGATGGTGGCGCGGGAGGCGAGGGATCTACATCCATCCCGCTAAGTCTAGCGCACTAGCGCCGACAAGAGCACGTACCTTTTTACTTCTCCCTTCCGGTAAGGTTGGTTGTCCGATCGTTCGAAGTTGCAGCCGTTACAGCCAGCAGCACCAATACAGTAGCACCAAACAGCCACCAGCAGCGAGCCAGGTGTGAGATCACTCCACACAGCGATACAACTCAACTGTCGAATGATGGCTTCTTCTTTTTCCTCTTTTGTGTCTCGTCCACTGCTGTAGCACAATTCAGCCAGCAGCCAAATCGGCTTACGCACCAGCTGGCAGTCACGATGCGAAACAGTTGCACAAAGGCGCGACCTTGAACCCGGATTTATTTCACTCGACCAGGCAAACAATGCCAACGCTTGTTCACACGTCTTTTGTTTTATATTCTATCGCAGCGATCACCAAACACGTCCGATACTGATGCGTGTTCGGCACAGAATGACATTGCCCGCTTTACTAAACTTAAAATGTAAGTCATATGACAAAAAATGGAATTAGTTCGTAAAGTAAATTTAGCCAACGGAGCTCTTCCGTGATACGCGTTCGGAGTCTAGCCAGCAACTGACGTGTCTCACCGCTTGCGCCACTGTAGATATAATAAGTCGTTATACACTGTGTGCGTGAAGAGATCACTCTCTCAGTTACAAAAATAAAAAACTCCCACCGGGCAGTGTGTGCAGTTCATCATTGGCGTGCTGAGATACGGGAACACAATAGTAGAGGGTGATTCGACTTTGGTTTAGAACTATTTATACCTTTCCCAGTAGTTTAATTGGCCAAAACACTTTGCCAGAGACAACGGAGATTGCGGGTTCGAGTCCCGTCTGGACGAGGGAAAATTTTTTCTAAGCCTGAAAGTCACACCTTCTATTCCCGTTCATTTTCGCATCCTCGCAAACTGCATACATTGCCCGCTTTACTAAACTTAAAATGTAAGTCATATGACAAAAAATGAAATTAGTTCGTAAAGTAAATTTAAAATTTGTTTGGCTGCAAATTTGCAAATATTAATAGCAAATTGTAGGAATCGAGACAGCACAAAGTACAAAATACAATTAATGACAGTTCGGCCAATTTTGAGTATAATAGTTATTGAAGGCAACGTTGCGAAACGTTCCACGGTCTAACGCAATTACTTTAATTAAATATACTGGGATAAAAAATCCATGCACGCACAAACGAAGAAACCTGCAACAGAATTGTGTTATCGATAATTTGGGAGAACGGAAACAAAGTTAAAACAGAGTTGCTGGAAATAAAGGGGATATTTTATGAAGCAGAAAGAACGCAGATCATTCCGGAAACAATTGACGGACAGATAAATTGGAAATTTGGAAAATACGACACACACAAACATTTTGCTAATGCTAGCTAGTGACGGTCTTTAGAAATTACAACTGCCGCCGTTAAAAAGAAATAGATGAATTGGTAGTCCCCAATAGCAACGACCGGTGCCAACATCGGTTGCTATCCAAAATAGCAACGGCC
>NC_073694.1:105779444-105781340 GCF_029784165.1 Wyeomyia smithii
TCAACAAGCGCCTCTTGGCATTGCCGGGTAGATTCTTCAACAAGTTGAATTTGATTCTATCTAACCAAGGCGCGTTATTGTTACAGGACAGGAGGGCAACTGAAATTTCTGCCATCGTAAAAGGTGATTCTATCGCGTCGTGGCCCGGAGACGCATCGCGAACAATGTTTTGCTCAGGAACAGAGTCCGGACATACTTTCCTGGAAAAATCAAATATCCACCGACTTGAAGACTCCTCGCTTTCGTTGACCGTTACGCGATTCCGCATTCTTCGGGCTGTGTTCCAAAGAGTGCTCATCGATGTCTCCCTCGACGTCTCGTTCATAAACCGACGCCAATATCCGCGTTTCTTTGCTTTAGCCAGGCTTTTAAGCTTGGTATTAAGCTCCGAATACCGTATATAGTCGTCGGGTATACCTCCCTTCTGGTAGGCCTTAAACGCGTCGGATCTTTGCGTGTAGACATCGGAGCACTCTTGGTCCCACCACGGAGTGGGAGGCCGTTCTTTGATCGTTACGCCGGGATATTTCTTCGTTTGGGCTTGCAACGCGGCGTCGAGAATCAAACCCGCGAGGAGGTTGTATTCTTCAAGTGGTGGATGATGTTGAATCGACTCGACCGCTTTTGAAATCATTTCCTCGTATAACTTCCAATCGACATTCCGTGTGAGGTCATACGGAATGTCAATTGGTCGCATGCGAGTTGACCCGTTATTAATTGAAATAAGAATAGGCAAATGGTCGCTACCGTGAGGATCGAGGATTACCTTCCATGTGCAATCCAACCGTAGCGACGTCGAACATAAGGATAGATCCAAAGCGCTTGGGCGCGCTGGAGGTTTCGGGATACGTGTCATTTCACCGTTGTTTAAAATAGTCATGTCGAAGTCATCGCAAAGGTTATAGATTAAAGAGGAGCGGTTATCATTGTATGGGGAACCCCAAGCCACGCCATGAGAGTTGAAGTCTCCCAAAATCAAACGTGGCGAGGGAAGAAGTTCTATTCAATCAAAGAGCAACCGTTGCCCAACCTGTGCTCTGGGAGGAATATATATTGAGGCAATACAAAGCTCTTTACCTTGTATTGTCATTTGACATGCGACAACTTCGATGCCTGGAATCGAGGGGAGGTTAATACGATAGAAAGAATAGCACTTTTTAATCCCTAAAAGTACTCCTCCATATGGGGTGTCTCGATCAAGGCGAATAATATTAAAATCATGGAAGTTGAGATCAACATTTGAAGTAAGCCAAGTTTCACAAAGGGAAAATGCATCGCATTTGTTTTTATTTATCAAAACTTTAAACGAATCAATTTTTGGTAAAATACTTCTACAATTCCACTGTAAGACAGAGAAAGAATCCTTCATATACGCAGTTGAATTAGGCATCGAAGGATACAATCGCTGCAAGTAGGGGCCATTGGGCAGTCAACTGCTTCAAAAATGATCTAACTGTTGGGAGAAATGCTGCAAGAAAAATTTTAATTGGATCGGGTACATTGAAATTTTCAAAAATCCAGTCCACAATGTCAGAAAATTTCACTAATCCAGAGGTTGTTTCATCAACTGGGAGTGCAAAAGAAACAACTGGGGTTTTAGATGTTCCTGGCAGTGCTGGGAACTCCTTCTGGGACTTTAAATTTGCAAGCCCAGGAGGAGTTTGCTTCGGTTTTTCCGCAGCACTGTTTGGTTTGTTCGTACTTTTCATTACACTTTGGGAAATCTTAGGACCTTTACGGGGAAGTTTAGGAGAAGAAACATTTTTCCTCTTCCTAGACTCCCCAGGATTGGCATAAGATGTTCCCGCTAATGAATCGTCAGAATCGGTTTCATCAGAGGGCAACAGATCAAAGGGGTTCGATGTTATGGTAGAAGTGGTCACGGTCTTCTTCAGC